>NW_028222169.1:0-45000 GCF_056783735.1 Eptatretus burgeri
CAGGCTGCGCTGGGACAGTGTGGGTCAGGAGGCAAACATCACCTGCTCGCTGCGCTGGGACAGTGTGGGTCAGGAGGCAAACATCACCTGCTCGCTGCGCTGGGACAGTGTGGGTCAGGAGGCAAACATCACCTGCAGGCTGCGCTGGGACAGTGTGGGTCAGGAGGCAAACATCACCTGCTCGCTGCGCTGGGACAGTGTGGGTCAGGAGGCAAACATCACCTGCAGGCTGCGCTGGGACAGTGTGGGTCAGGAGGCAAACATCACCTGCTCGCTGCGCTGGGACAGTGTGGGTCAGGAGGCAAACATCACCTGCTCGCTGCGCTGGGACAGTGTGGGTCAGGAGGCAAACATCACCTGCTCGCTGCGCTGGGACAGTGTGGGTCAGGAGGCAAACATCACCTGCTCGCTGCGCTGGGACAGTGTGGGTCAGGAGGCAAACATCACCTGCTCGCTGCGCTGGGACAGTGTGGGTCAGGAGGCAAACATCACCTGCTCGCTGCGCTGGGACAGTGTGGGTCAGGAGGCAAACATCACCTGCTCGCTGCGCTGGGACAGTGTGGGTCAGGAGGCAAACATCACCTGCTCGCTGCGCTGGGACAGTGTGGGTCAGGAGGCAAACATCACCTGCAGGCTGCGCTGGGACAGTGTGGGTCAGGAGGCAAACATCACCTGCTCGCTGCGCTGGGACAGTGTGGGTCAGGAGGCAAACATCACCTGCAGGCTGCGCTGGGACAGTGTGGGTCAGGAGGCAAACATCACCTGCTCGCTGCGCTGGGACAGTGTGGGTCAGGAGGCAAACATCACCTGCAGGCTGCGCTGGGACAGTGTGGGTCAGGAGGCAAACATCACCTGCTCGCTGCGCTGGGACAGTGTGGGTCAGGAGGCAAACATCACCTGCAGGCTGCGCTGGGACAGTGTGGGTCAGGAGGCAAACATCACCTGCAGGCTGCGCTGGGACAGTGTGGGTCAGGAGGCAAACATCACCTGCTCGCTGCGCTGGGACAGTGTGGGTCAGGAGGCAAACATCACCTGCTCGCTGCGCTGGGACTGTGTGGTCAAGAGGCAAACATCACCTGCATGCTGCGCTGGGACAGTGTGGGTCAAGAGCCAAGCATCACCTGCTCGCTGTGCTGGGACAGTGTGAGTCAGGAGGCAAACACCACCTGCAGGCTGCGCTGGGACAGTGTGGGTCAAGAGCCAAACATCACCTGCTCGCTGCGCTGGGACAGTGTGGTTCAGGAGGCAAACATCACCTGCAGGCTGCGCTGGGACAGTGTGGGTCAGGAGGCAAACATCACCTGCTCGCTGCGCTGGGACAGTGTGGGTCAGGAGGCAAACATCACCTGCTCGCTGCGCTGGGACAGTGTGGGTCAGGAGGCAAACATCACCTGCTTGCTGCGCTGGGACAGTGTGGGTCAGGAGGCAAACATCACCTGCTTGCTGCGCTGGGACAGTGTGGGTCAGGAGGCAAACATCACCTGCTCGCTGCGCTGGGACAGTGTGAGTCAGGAGGCAAACACCACCTGCAGGCTGCGCTGGGACAGTGTGGGTCAAGAGCCAAACATCACCTGCTCGCCGCGCTGGGACAGTGTGGTTCAGGAGGCAAACATCACCTGCTCGCTGCGCTGGGACAGTGTGGGTCAGGAGGCAAACATCACCTGCAGGCTGCCAGAGAACGCATGGCTAACAAGATTCCTCTCACACCTGGTACGTACGAACACATTCCATGGGACCAGGTCGATAACTGCAGCTTGGTTTTCATTCCAATTGATTACAAAACTCAAACTTCCTACTTGAGGTGTTGGAAGATTGTCAGTATCTAGATTGTCAAGATTGTCAACTCGATCAGTATCAGTATCTTCTAGATTGTCAGTATTTCGTACTTGAGGTGCAGCAGGTGAATGGTGGATTCGATTTTTTCCCCAATTAATTTCCTGGAACGTTATTCTCACTTGCTGGATCTCACCGGATGTGGAGACGTAAAGGCAATGATTTACTTTGGATGCAAAGTGAAGATTTGTGGAAGAGCTGGGACATCCAACGGATCAGGACGTAACGTAACGAGAAGGGCACTCGGTGGAGCGTATCCCTCCGCCACGTCATGCCTGATCCACGAGAACATTTCGGGCCGAATACATCCCTGAAATATCCTGGTGTATATCGGTTTAGCCCGATCTCTTCATGGTGAAGAATCACTTTTAAAATCAAATAATTCTCGTATCCAGATCCGGATCGGGATCTTCACCAAAATCGAATCAATTTGTCCTTGTCACACACCCAACATGTCCACCAAGTTTCATCTGACTCTGTCTACAAACTTTTTGAGATATCCAGCACACAGACAAACAGAAAGGGGGTGAAAACAGAACCTCCTTCACCTTCGGTGCCGGAGGTAACAAAAGGTAAAACAGCATAAAGAGAGGGGGAAACACCAACAGCAGGGATGAGGGAGACTTGGCAAATTAAGGGATGTCATCTGGATTTCTCTCTCTCTCTCATTCTCTCTATGTCTCTCTCTCACTTTCTCTCTCTCTCTCTCTGTCTCTCTCTCTCTCTCTCTCTCTCTCTCTCTCTCTCTCTCTCTCTCTCTCTCTCTCTCTCTCTCTCATTCTCTCTATGTCTCTCTCTCACTTTCTCTCTCTCTCTCTGTCTCTCTTGACTCTGAAATGGAAGAGTGCCCTGTCCTTCTCCTTAAATGAAGGAGGAAAAGCCTCCATCGTGTTGCAAAGGCCTTTCTTCCTCCATTGAATGAGGACAGCCCGGTGGCGGATGAGTGGGTGGCAGCAGCGTCCGTGCCGGGATCGTACCATTTGCATGCACCGCACAAACTTTCTTCGTTGTCGTTGACAATATGTTGGCGGACATGTGAAGCAAAACACAAACCCAAAGATGCTGCGTAACTTTCAAACATAATAACGAATTGTTCCTCATCCCTGGTCCTGAAGAGCTCTGGTTGCCGTGGCTCCGAGACGCCATCGCAGAGCTCGAGGAGATTGCAGAAGAAGAAAAGGGAGAGAGGGAGCGAGTGAAAAAGCTTTTTGACAGAGCTGTGTCCGACTACCTGTGTGAGTGTATCCTCCAAACATTCGTTTGTACTGTTTTGATTCATTCCTTTGTAAGAGAAGTCTTTCCTTGGATCTTTTGCGTCATGCTTCTTTCCCAGCCCCTGATCTGTGGATGGAGTACGTTGGGTTCATGGTGTCCGGTCTCGGAGATCCAGGAGGCCTGAGTGTTGCACGGGCGGTGTGCGACAGAGCTTTAACTGCACTCAGCTTGCACCCTCCAGCGGGGAAGTCTGTACGGGATGCATACCGGGAGCTCGAACAAGCACAGCTATCCACGCTTGAGGTTGTGATGCCATCCCTCGTATTGAGCACCTACAGTAACAGTCGCCAAACAATGAACACTGCAGAACATCTCGAGACATCTTTTTTTCTGCAGGAGACCTGTGGACACCGGGAGAGCCACAAAGCAGTGAGGGAACGGAGGGAGAGGGTCGACTCTTTGTATGGCAGACAGCTGGGCTTGCCTCTTCAAAGTATCCTTTTTTTCGTTTGTTCATTGCCGCCTGTCTCAATGACTTCACCCGTCCCTGCTCACCCATCCACATCACCACCCGTGTTTTAAACGCTTTGCCAGGATTCATGAGGACACACCTTGTGTTATACCTGCGTACCTCTCTCCCAATTGTTTGCAGACATGGATTCGATGTTGGCCGAATATGTGTCTTGGCTCGGACACCCGGTGGACCGGGATGTTCGAAAAGCGTACGACAGAGCGTAGAAAGAGCTGCAAGAATTTCATCCTTTTGAGGAGGCTTTGGTGAAGCACCAACAATGACATGCATCAACCACCTTTTTGATGAACTCTTCATGTATTCCGATCTAGCACGAGCGATGAAATCAGGACACTGATTGAGGAACGCGAACCGGCGTGGGAGGTCAGGAGCAGCTGACGTGTCTGGTGTTCACCCTTGGTTGGAGCAAATTGATGCTTGAAACGTCGACCTGTTTTGCTCCGACGAAGGGTGAATTCCTGAAACGTCGGCTTCTCGTTTAAACCTCAATTCAGCGTCTTGTTGAGTTCATCCATTGTCCCACCTGTCCGCTGACGCAGACGACACTCACCTTCACCGGCAAGACTCCTTATTCATCCAACCTAAAAAAAAAATACAGTAAATGTCCTTCAGAATTTTTCAAAAAAAATTGTTCTGAAAGTTGTGGCTTCAACAAGAATTTCAAACGGCTGCATTTCAGGGTTGGAGTTCTGTTTGTGCGGCCAAGTATAACCAAGTTGTTTCTCGAAATGTTTTCCTGAAATGATAATTATTACTTTTTAAGATGTCGATAACACAAGTCTCTTGAAGGTGTGTTCCAAATTCACCGATGTGCGTATTCAATTCCCACATTCCTGATGTTTTCCCGACATTATTATTTCGTTTATCCAATTGTTCAATCAAACCCTTTAACATAATCCCCCTTCCCCCTCCCTCCCCACTTCCAGCTCTCCACCACCTCATCCAAACTGACTGAATGGCAAGCTTACTTGGCATTTCTTCATGGCCGCAATGACACGGCCAGGATCATCACAACACATGAACGAGCCCTGGTTGACAACCGTCTGAACTCTGACCTCTGGATACAGTGCACCAAACGGCTGGGAACGAGACAAGTGGGATAGTGTTGTGATTACAACGCTGTTCATATGGAGTCAGTGAATGTATTGTTGGATTTAAAGGCCCTTGACAATATTGCACAAACTTGTGATTCATGCAAGCCCCCCCCCAACCCCCCACCACCCCCTCCCCCATCTTGAAACATCTCGCTTTTGTGTATTCTTATAAAAACACAATTCTTTAGGAATGGTCTCTGATGGTTTGTTCAGGATGGTGATGTGCAGACAGGAGAACACGTCATATCAGCTCATCATCGTGCCACTCGAAACTGTCCGTGGGTGTCTGCACTTTGGCAGGGCTGTCTTCGTGCGCATGAGAGGGAAGGTACAGACTTAGACACCATGAAAGGTCGGCAAAGAGCGAAGTCAAAACCAAATGGGGGGCGGGCGGGGGCACTGTTGTGATCTCCAAAGCTAATTTCAACAACGATTCGCGGACATTTCATGACATCTTCACGTTTTGCTACAGGCAAACAGATTGTGTGATATTTCGTTTCATCGAAGATGTCAATCCAGACAATGATTTGAATCCTGTCATGATATTTTGTTGTCAACACGTTCTTGTGATGTCAGACTGAGATGCAGACATTGATCGATGAGGTGCAGTGTAAGTGGAGAAATTAAGGAAAGCTCTAATAGTGACAAGTATGCCTGACAGCTCTAACGATTGCAGACATACCTGAGGGGGCAGTATTACGGCAGGTGTGCCTCGTGGCACTGCAGGCCTGCCACAGCACCCCCGTGGCACGACTGGCGTGCCTGGGCAGCGTGGCTGTTCAGGAATGGAAGGTTTGCACTGAACATACACAGTACGTAGCTTGTCCCTGCACAGCGACATGCCATGCACCATGGATGAGTCATTCACATGTATGTTTCCACCAAACCTGCAGACATTCTCCCGTTAAACATGTACTTTGTACGTCAGGTGTGAAAGCGATCACTGATTCCAGTGTACGCCTGATATATTCAAAAGGGGAGGTTTCCGTCTGCCAGTTTGGAGGACGATCAAATTGTTTCGAAAATCACTCGTTTGAGGCCAAAGTCTGGTGGTTTGTGCATGGCACAGTCACTCAGGACTGAGTGGCTTGATCCGAGGACCCTGAGTTCAAATCCTGCTCGGCTGTTGAATTAATGCCAGGTGGGGTTGACTCTGCCCGTCGTACTTTTGAGGTCTGCAAAATTAAGTGCCGGCTTGCTGGTTTCCTGCGGCGGAGTGGTGACTCGTCCAGGATTGTGCCCACCAGCCAAGGGGACCGCCTCGGCCGCACCATCGCTCTGCACAGAGTGTGGTCACGATGGATGGACGTAAGGATGGGACGCGAGAACAAAGGTTTGATTTCATTCATTCATTCGTGTCTCTCACAAAATATGCAAATGTATTTGAGAAAATAAATAATAATTTGAGGTCTGAGTCCGGTTTGTGGGTCGAAATGTAATCTTGGAAACCCTCTGCCTTTCGCACTGTTATCTCTCTTTCCCTCTCTCTGTTATTTATGTTATTTCTTGCTGGTGCTGCAATTTATTAGGAAGGAAGTTTCAACAAAAGTTGTTGATGGAAATCATTCACATGTAAGTGATTATCACTGTAAAGGGTTTAATGAAGTGACTGGTGCCGGAAGCACTCTTAACGAGCCGAGTATGAACCGTGTGTGTGTGTGTGTGTATGTGAGTGTGTGTGAGTGGTGCAGATGTGTTTTCTCGTGCGCTGCAATTCGGGTTTGTGCATCCTGAAGAACACGTTGCATTGTGGGAAACGTTCTTGGACTTCCTCAAAAGGAGGACAACCTTTGCCAATGGTCAGTATCTTGTGCACATCCTCACGCGTTGCCGCTCCCAGTGATACTTTGTATCGGTCCCTCGACCGGGTTCCTGTGGTTGTATCAGTCCCTCGACCGGGTTCCTGTGCCCAATCCTGTTTGCATTCGGTGTACCTTAATTAAATAATTATTGGAGACACTGCTGACACGGAATCTTGATTTCGCGATGTGTCCTCATTGAGTGGTGCAGGGAGTGAAGAGTTGGACGAATTGAGAGAGTGGTACACAAAGGTCGTGCAGGCCTTGTGTCACAAAGGAACAGGTAAAACTTTTCCTGAAACCCACGTTTCACTCTTCTTTCATTGCTCACCGATGCTGCACATCTTTGGTGCTTTTGTGAGATTCTTCCATGTTTTTTTTTTTATTCCCCAATGACATACCTGTTTTACCTTCTCGCACCTTGCACCAGGACTCCCGAATCTTGCCATTCCTTTGTTGAAACACTGGGCAAGTATTGAGGTACTCTCTCCATCTCTTTCACCCTCACCCTCTCCCACCCCGTTCTCTCTCTGTCTCTTTCACCCTCACCTTCTCCCGCCCCCTTCTCTCTCTTTTTCTGTCTCTCTCACCCTCACTTTCTCCCACCCCCTTCTCTCTCTGTCTCTTTCACCCTCACCTTCTCCCGCCCCCTTCTCTCTCTTTTTCTGTCTCTCTCACCCTCCCATTCTCCTGCCCCCTTCTCTCTCTGTCTCTGTCACCCTCACCTTCTCCCACCCCCTTCTCTCTCTGTCTCTCTCACCCTCCCCTTCTCCCACCCCCTTCTCTCTCCATCTCTTTCACCCTCACCTTCTCTCTCCATCTCTTTCACCCTCACCTTCTCTCTCCATCTCTTTCACCCTCACCTTCTCTCTCTCACCCTCACCTTCTCCAACCTCCTCCTCTCCCTCTCTCTCCCATTCACAATAGGACAGTGAGAAGAAAAGGATACCTTGGTAAACATTATATTAAAATTTGAAATGTCTCATTGACTTGCTGCAATGTTCCTGTGTGCCCCACTTCGGGACACCTTTGTGGAAACCTGTCCAAGGCACGGGAATTATGGAAAGAAGTGCTCAAGGAGAACACGGCACGGGCAGACTCGTCCTCGTGGCTTGAATTGTATCACCTCGAGAGGCACTGGACTTGCTTCATCTTCGATTGCAGCTCATTGTTACATTTTTTTCCCCCACAACATATAAGAATGGGACAATGGCAGCAAAGAATTGATTTCACTCATTCGTGTGCACCATGTATCTGTGCGTTGCAACATTGCTCCGAGTGCAGTTGTGCCACTGATACAGTGCCCCTTTAGGTTCGAGCAAGGATTTGTAACTTGTTCAGGGTGCCAGCGATAACTTGTCCACTTTGAAAGACAGTCAGATCTTTAACGTCGGGACACCCAGTTTAAGGTCCGTCCGAGGCACGTCACACTCTTTTATGGAACACTCTTCTCGGGAAGAACCAATCCGAGATTTCATAGTTGTGTCAGGAATCGAACGATCTTGTTGGACAAAAATTTTATGATGAGACAGTACAATGTTGCAATTGTACGTGATTATTAAGGCACACTTATTGTCACACTTCCACAAATCAGGGGTCGGTGGGGTCGAATGGGGTCGGTCGGTCGGGATTTTAATTTTTTTTTAATGTGTTTAAATGGAAGATACGTATGAACAGTGGTGCACAGCTGATGAGAGTGATAACCATGGCAACGACCATCCGATAACACCATGGACTCGCACAAGATTGATTGTACAGGAGGTTTGTACGAAGGGAAGTAGACATACGGTACTCACACTTCATTTTACCCTCAGACAATTAATTTTTACACCCACAAGGATGTTTATAGATGTTCGACACGTCTTGTTTTCAGAATCACAGTCTGTAGATTGTCTGCACCGTGGTTTACGTTTACATTGACCCCAACTGTTATTGATGTTTGGGTGCAGGGAGTGTGGTTCTTTGGATGAGTGCAGGTGAGTATTATACCGGGGAGTTCAGAATACAACCGTAAACATCCATCTTGTGTGCGAGCAGCTCCTTCTCTTCGAACGAGAGCATGGTCAGTGCAAACAGCTCCTGGAACCGATGGCGAATCGCTCCCCTTCATCCCGAACCGTTCCCCCACACTCTGACGGCTGAAAGACAAACATGAGACACCACAAAAAAAACATTGTCATCTCACCAACTCATCCACCAAGTTGTGTCACAACCTGTCCACAACATTTTTAAACATCATGCTATAGCTCGTTTTTGGCCCTATCTCGAGATGAAAAATCATTCAGAAAATTAAAAATAAAATTCTAGTATCCGGATCTTCACCAAAATCTCATCAATTCGTCTTTGTCACACATCCAACATCCCACCAACTTTGTCCGAATCTGTCCCTAACTTTATGAGATATCCAGATATACCATGACAAATATTGTCCAAACAAAGTTGTGCGTACATTCACCTCCCAACAGGGGACTTTCGAAACGACGTATTTCCGCCGCGATTGCTCAAGGTGCACTTGCGCAGAAACCCCCTGGCAACGAAGTAAATCGGGGTGGCCTGGGCATCTTTCATGCCTTCCAGATGAGGATTGCGGAAAGAAACGACTAAAAAAACTTTTAAAGAAGCCCGAAAGTACTGGGAAGCGTACCTGCGAGAAAGGAGTGTGCCTCTGCACAACGAAACAGCTGGAGAACTTCCTGATAAACTTGTCCAAAGAGTTGATATGTTGCAGTTCGTATTGCAAATACCCGCTGACGATGTGCGCCCTTGAAAGGCCAAAGACGGTGCGTTCTAACCAAACCTTCATGTAGTAATAAAACCCGATGGGAAGGTCACATCTGGGGCTTGTCAATGCACAGGGTCAGTTTAAGATGATGATATTTACCTCTAATCATGTTTGGGAGGAGGGAGGTGGAGTGGGGGTTGCGTGAGCTAAGAGTGCCGTTGCAAATACAGTGCCGAAAGAAAGTCTACACCCCATTGCAAAATTTTTACCTTTTATTGCCTTCAAGCCTGGAATTCCATCCATACATTGGTGCTCTGTGCAGAGCGTTGGTGCTGCCCGAGCAGTGCCCTTGGCTATTGGACACAATCCTGGACGGGTCACCACTCCAACACAGAATACCAGCAAGCTGGCACTCATTTTGCCAACCTCAGAAGGATGACAGGCAGAATCAACCCCACCTGGTATTAATTCAACAGTCAGGCAGGATTTGAACCCAACATCCTAGGATCCCAAGCCCACCACCCGAACCATGAAGCCAACACCAGGCATACAGCCTGGAATTAAATCAGTCTTTTTCTACCTTTATTTACACATCGTAACCCACAACTTCCAAGTGAAAAACAAATTATACAAGTTTCAGAAAATTAATTAAAAATACAAAACTAGAATATCTTCGTTAAGTGCCCACCCCCTCATAATAGCAATTGTAAATTTGCTCAGGTGTAACCAATCACCTTCAAAATCACACAACAATTTAATTGGCCTCCACCTGTGTTAAACTGTTGTGATTCTGATTATTTCAGAATTTCAGCTGTTCCTGTAGGTTTCCAATGTTGGGTCTTGTATTTCACAGCAAATGCTCAACCATGGGTACCAAGGAGCTTTCAAAAGACCTCCTGGATAAAGTTGCGGACAGGCACGGATCACAGGATGGATATAAAATATTTTGCACTTTGAAAGGGGGTGTAGACTTTCTTTTGGTACTGTATATATTATTTAGTTCCGGAGCTGTGATGTAATCAAGTTTTGATGTAAAACGTATATTTATGCTCTGCCCATGTTTTGCCTCATGCATATTTCTGCTTCGTCCATGTGTCGCATCATCTCCACTGCAAGCAGGGAGACCGGCGTTGCCCTGTCTGGTGGGACGTGCACACGTATCTGGAAAAGGCACCGTTTTTACCGACGCATTTGGAGTGTTTGAAATGAAGAAAAAAAGTGATTTTAACCTGTGCAAGTGTTGGTTAAAGTTCCTGGAGCATTCTTATTGAAGAATTGGGACATGTAGGCCATTCCAGGATAGAGTAATTATACTCGGATTTTTGCATCTCTTGTTGAAAATAGGTGTGTTTGTGTGTGTGTGTGTCACATTCACATTCATGTGTCATTTCAAAAGCCCCGTTGTGATGAGTCGTCCCAACTCTTCCTCCTCTTTGACATTCTGCCTCACTTTATTTGTTTGTCTTTCTTATTTATTTCTTTGATTATTTTCTTTTCAGGAGGAAAAGAGAATGAGGCAGAAAAAGGAGCTGCAGATGGAGCATGAGAGAGAGAGAGAGCGAGCACGATGATGGATAAAGCAAAGAAATCTGAACAAAGAGCTGCACTTTAGAGATAGGGAGAGCGAGGAGACGAATCAGGTGAGACAGATCTATAGAAATAATATTAAGAACATCTCCTTGGGGACATTATTTTTTTTAATGCTTCAGTCTCAAACACGTGTTTACGCCTTAAGGCATCCTCGGCAAGATTAAACGAAACAAGACGGGAGAGAAAGGGGAAGACGGAGAGATTTATTTCAGAAAAATTGAATTATAATTTTGCTCATATTCACATGAAGTTGCTTTAATCGTGGATTTGGATTCTTACTTTCCTTATGTGAGCAATTCTCTGGATTCTCAACCTCCTAACGTAACCCGTGCGTGGTGTGCATTGATAACCCGCACGTGCCAAAGGGCAAGCCTTGACTTGGGAACACGAGATGGGGGGGAAAAAAAGAGGGGGGTGATAGAGAAGGGTGGAGGGAGTGTGAGGAGATGGAGGGAAAAAGAGAGATGAGGGAGGGGGAAAGAGAGGACAGAGGGGGAAAGAGGACAGAGGGGGAGTGAAGGCAGACATACGGTGGATCATCAATTCCGATTCATACCGTCTCATCAAAATGATTCTGCATCGAATAACAGTGAAGACGGAAACAAAATAATGTCTGAAATCCTTTTTCTACCCGTCATACTATAAACACGGCCCAGAGACAAACACCGCCTGGACAAACACCGCCATTTCACCCTCATCAGTTTCCTTTTCCCCTCAACTGTGGCCCATGCCCCCTCAAACGTGGTCTCGTCCTCCCATTTCCCACCTCTCATGGTCTTTCTACTTGTTCTCCTGGTCTGTTCGCCTTTTGTAGTTCTGCTTTAATACAATTATACCATCAGATTCCTCTCGACTCGTGTTCGCCATGAACGATCAGGAAGTTCGGAGGGCGGAACATCTCTGTCGCAATCAGCCAGCCGCCACCTCGTCTGCCCAGACATTCTGGTCCACTAATCGCTCCGTAAGCTCGAAAGCAACTCGTCACGATCATGCAATACCGGACATGTACATCGCTCGGCACAAGTTCATGATCACACCATTGCTGTCACACCATTCAGTCCTGACAGTTTAAACTAAATGGGACTGGACTCGATGGCTCTCACTCGTGAATATCCTTGGAATTCTTCAGCTTGTCCAAAGGAAACTTCAGAACAGCACTATAATTGTTTGTCTCTTGTCTTTCTCACAGGCGTGGCCGTGCTCGAACCCAGCTCTCTCTCTCTCGCTCTCTCTCGTTGCACGCTCCCTGCACCGTCAAGCCGGGGAGACAGTGGAACAGAAAAAGAGGCCGAATTCAGAGCCAGGTTGTTCCAGCCAGGTGGAAGGGAATACCAATGAGAAACTAAGAGGTTTAACAAATCCAAGCTCCTCCCGAATGCGACTCAAGAAGTGATTCATTCCGGGTGAATAGGGGGATGGAGATCCCGAACCTGGACTGGGGTTTATGGTTCAGAACCGGGAGAAGTTTTTTGTGAATGATAAATAATTTATTCACCTCGTTGCTCATTCATTCACTTGAACTGTTTTTTTTTGCTGAAACTTGCTTCTACATAAACATTTTTTGTACTTGTCGTCGTTTGTGCTTCAAGTTTATGTACTCTTAGATTACCTTATCTACTCTTAGTTTATGTACCTTATCTACTCTTAGATTACATCGTTGTTCCTTTACTTCTTCCACTCCAACCTGGATAATAATAAATTAAATAAACAATAATAATAATCATCATCATAATCGTTTGAAAAGGCAATGAAAGGAAAAAAAAAATCTGAGCATTGTTACTTGTTGATTAAATTATGTGGGAACATTAGTCAGGGAAATGGTTCTTTGACACACACGAATAATAAACGTGTTCAATGTCATTTAAACAAACAGCAATGATGGAGCAGTAAGTTCAGCAGATAATTTTCATGGAATATATCGAATCAAGTCGATGAATACCAACCATCCTTACATGTTGATCGATGTCAAGGTTTGCCTTCTTTGCCAAAAATATTTACTCTTTACTCATAAAAATAAAAGTACGGGCAAATATTTCAGGTAAAGACAGAAACCGGGGGTCATGACAAAAACTTTTACCCTTGTAATCAATCATACATATCTCACAAATCAATGACAAAGAAAGTGGAAGCAAGAAAGCAAAGGCTTTCTTTGCGAGTACAACAATGCTTTGTGTTTCAGAAACCTTAATGCTGTGCGAGAATGTCATGTGATCCCAAAAGTTTTACTCCCTTATAAGGTTGCAAATCGTTTTTACAGCAAGTCGAATCAATTCTTCCTCGTTGCATACACAACTGGCCCACCATGTTTCGTCCGAATCCGTCCACAACTCTTTCAGATATCCTGCTCTGTGTCGTTTTAATCTGATCACTCAATGGTGAAGAATCACTTTAAACATTCTTAGATCCAGATCCGGATTCAGATCTTCACCAAAATCAAATAATTTCATCAACGTCACATACCTATGCTCACCACTAAATGTCGTCTGAACCCATCCACAACTTTTTGTGATATCCTGTTCACAAACAGACAAACAAGGTGTCAGGTGGTGCCTCAGAGGTTTGACAAAAATCATGCAAATGACGTCAATGTCACCTTGACCTTTGACATATATAGTCATTTTCGTCACAACCAAAAAAAAAGGAGAGACAGACAGACAGGGGTGAAAACATAAACTCCATCTCCCTTCAGTGGGAGAAAGTTATACTATTAATAATCATCCACATACTGCATACAAAAACAAAAAGCACGGTCTGTGAGTGAGGCCATGAAGCCATGAAGCCATGAAGCCATGAAGTGATGAAGCCGTCCGGGAAACCATGCGACTGTTTGCCTATTAATCACGTACTGCTTGAACGTTGGTTGCAGACGACACATACGTCCATTAATTACGTACTCTTGGAATATACGTTTCGACGCTTTAGGTTGCTGAGAAGCCTTCGGCCGTTGAAGACCCTTACGACCCCTGAAGACTCAAAAGCCCTGATGACGCAAAAGTCACTGCGGACACAAAACACTCCAAATACCCCGAGGATTCAAAAGACTGAGAAGACTGAAAAGTTCCTGGAGACCCCCAAAAGTCACCAAGGACCCAAAATGTCCGAATACCCAAAAGACCCCAAACACCCAAAAAGAACCTGACGACCCAAAAGACCCAAAAGACACTCACGAACTCCCCCCCCCCAAAAAAAAAGTCTCCAAGGACCCAAAACACCAGGAAGGCAGAAAAGTCACCGAGGACTCAATAAGACCGCAAAAAACAAAAAGACCCTTGAGACCACTGAGAAAATCACACCATTTCGACCCCTTACACGCCTCATACAGATTAAGACAGCTTGGACCCTTGACCATTTTGAGCACTTGGACCATTTTTTTTTACAAATAATTTTCAAATGAATATCACACCAAAATCACCAATAAATTTCTCCAAAAGGAATGTTAGTATTATGATTTGTGTGAGTGATGACAACACAGCAAATCTGTAACATCAATCCCTGAAACGTGTGGCGAGGCGAGCGCAGCGAGCTGATCCACACGAGTCATGACATGAAAAGGCAATGAAAGGAAAGATATCTTCTCCTGTTACTTATTAAATAAATCCGAGAAAATCAGCCAGGGAAATGGTTCTTTGACACAAACAAATAATAAACGTGTTAAATGTCATTGAAACAAACAGCAATCATGGAGCAGTGAGTTAAGCAGATAATTTTCATGGAATATGTTGAATCAAGTTGATCAATACCAACCATCCTCACATGTTGATCGATGTCAAGGTTTGCCTTCTTTGCCCAAAATTCTTTACACCGACTAATACAAATAAAAGTAAGTGCAAATATTTCAGGTGAAGACAGAAACCAGGAGCCATTTTTAAAATGTTTTTCCACAACAGATCATGAAATATTATCTCACAAATCAATGAGAAAGAAAGTGCAATCAACAAAAACAAAGGCCTATCTATCTATAATTCCAGCAATGTGTGTGTGTGTGTGTGTGTGTGTGTGTGTGTGTGTGTGTGTGTGTGTGTGTGTGTGTGTGTGTGTGTGTGTCTGTTTGTCTGTGACCGCCGTTTCTCGACGACCGCCGATCTGATCTGATTGAAACTTGAGAGGAATATTGCTGGGACCCGCGGATGTGCCTTTTTGAGGTTTGATATCGATCGGACGAGCGGTTCCCAACTTACGGCCATTTATCTGTCGACCAATGACAAGACACGGTGCTATGACGTCACGAATGACGTCACAATTAATGTTTATTTATTTTTTTATTTTTGCACGATTGACGGTCCGATCTGATTGAAACTTGCCAGGAATATTGCCGGGGCCCCGCGGATGTGCCTTTTCAAGGTTTGGTATTCATCGGATGAGCGGTTCCCAAGTTACGGCCATTTATCTGTCAACCAATGACAGGACCGGTGCTATGACGCCACGAATGACGTCACAATTATTATTTATTTATTTTTGCACGATTGACGTCACACTTCTTCTTCTTCTTCGTTTGGTATGACGTCACAATCAATGCTGGGGACCTGAGTATGTGCCTTTTCAAGGTTTGATATCGTTCTTTATCCGTTTCAGCTGTTTCCCAAGTGTTTCCCAAGTTTTGAAAGCTGTTTTTTTCCAAAGGTTTGAATTAATTGTTGTGCTTGGTAGACATTTGTGAATACATTTACAGAGAGAGGGGCGAGAAAGGAGAGGGGAGAGAGGAGGGGGAGAGAGGGGGGAGAGGGGGGCAAGAGAGGGGGGTGAGAGAGGAGGACGCGAGAGGGGAGGGAGAGAGGGGGTGAGAGAGAGGGGCGTCACAATGCAAGAGAGGGGGAGAGAGGAGGAGGCGAGAGAGGGGGACGGGAGAGGGGGGATTGAGAGTGGGGGCGAGAGAGAGAGGGGCGAGAGAGGAGAGGAGAGAGGAAGGGTGAGACTCGGGGGGAGAGAGGGGGGCAAGAGAGGGGGAGAGAGAAAGGGACAAGAGTGGGGAGAGAGAGGGGCGAGAGAGGGGGGGTGAGAGAGAGGGGGTGAAAGTGGGCTGCACATACTGGCACTCACCTATGGGCACGCACCTACGGGCCCGCACCGACGGGCCCATACTGGTTATTCAAATGACAATATGTGACCAAAATGCCTAAAACCAAACAACAACAAAAAAATTCCTACATTAATTAAGCGACAGTGACACTCATCAAAATAAGAACAACAATAAAAATGATATTAAGCATCATCATCATCATCATCATCATCATCATCATCATCATCATCATCATCATCGTTTGAAAAGGCAACGAAAGGAAAGATATCTGACTCCTGTTAATTATTAAATAAATCCGAGAACATTAGCCAGGGAAATGGTTGTTTGACCAAACAAATAATACATATGTTAAATGTCATTTAAACAAACAGTAATGATGGAGCAGTGAGTTCAGCAGACAATTTTCATGGAATATGTTGAATCAAGTTGATCAACACCAACCATCCTTACATGTTGATCGATGTCAAGGTTTTCCTTCTTCGCCAAAAACACTTGCTCTTTACTCATAAAAATAAAAGTGAGGGCAAATATTTCAGGTAAAGACAGAAACCGGGAGCCATTTAAAAAAAAAATCTTTTTCCCTTGTAATCAATCATACATTTCTCACAAATCAATGACAAAGAAAGGGGAAGCAAGACAGCAAAGGTGTATTAGTCAAACAACAATCTGTGCAAAAATATTCCTCAATAAAACAGAAAATAAACATTCCCAAATCCATGAAGTGACAATGACAATAATAGGACCGTACATCATGAAGCTCACCTGGATCAGGAGCAACAGTCACTCAAACCAACCCCCAGATCCTTCTCCTGTGTGACGCGCTCCAAAATTACCCCTTACCTCCTGTAATCTCGATTTTAATTGTTCTTTCCCATCCCCAACACCTTCCACTTGCTCAGGTTAAATTACATCTTCCAATCTTTCTCCCAATCAATACAAGTATCAATACTTTCCTGAATCTGATCACCACCTCCTCTGCTATCCCCGTCACCTCCAAGCTTTGTGTCATCTGCAAATTTGGAAAGCTTACTCTTTACCCCATGATCCAAACCGTTGATGTAAATAATGAATCGTAATGATCCGAGTACTGATCCCTGAGGTACCCCACAACTTACATCCTACCACTCACAGCCGCTCTTTGCTTACCACCACTAAGCCAGTTTGCAATCCAATTAACTACCTGACTAGCCACTCCACAAGCCCTCACCTTGGCTAACAACCTCCGATGTGGAACCTCATCAAATGCCTTCTGAAAGTCGAGATATACTATGTCTACTGCATTTCCCTCATCCACCCAAACAGAAACTGTTTCAAAGAACTCCAAAAGATTTGTTAAACAGGAACTACCTTTGGTAAACCCATGCTGACTACCTTTAATTAGTTTGTATTTGTTTAAATGGTTCCTCATCTGGTCCTTAATTAATTTCTCCAACACCTTCCCCCACAACTGAAGTCAAACTAACAGGTCTATAGTTTCCCCAATTCTTCCCTGGATCCTTTCTTAAAGAATGGTGTTACATTTGCTACTCTCCAATCCTCCGGTACCTGTCCTGACTGCGATGAGCTATTGAAATTACCCGTTAACATCTCGCCAACCTGCTCAGCCACCTCCATCAATACTCTCGGTTGCATATTACCTGGACCCAGAGCCTGATCCACTTTGGATTACCGAGCTGTTCCTTTACTTCTTCCACTCCAACCTGGATAATAATAAATTAAATAAACAATAATAATAACCATCATCATAATCGTTCTGAAAAGGCAATGAAAGGAAAAAAAAATCTGATAATTGTTACTTGTTGATTAAATCATGTGGGAACATTAGTCAGGGAAATGGTTCTTTGAAACACACGAATAATAAACGTGTTCAATGTCATTTAAACAAACAACAATTATGGAGCAGTTAGTGAAGCAGATAATTTTCATGGAATACATTGAATCAAGTTGATGAATACCAACCATCCTGACATGTTGATCGATGTCAAGGTTTGCCTTCTTCACCCAAAATAATTACCCATTACTCATAAAAATAAAAGTAAGTGCAAATATTTCAGGTAAAGACAGAAACCGGGAGCCATTATAAAAACTATTAACCCGAATAATCAATCATACATATCTCACAAATCAATGAAAAAAAAAAGGGGAAGCAAGAAAGCAAAGGAGTATTAGTCAAACAACAATCTGTGCAAAAATATTCCTCAATAAAACAGAAAAGAAACATTCCCAAATCCATGAAGTGGCAATGAAAAGAATAGGACCACACGTGTGTCTGGGCGTCTGTCCGAACCTGAAGCTCACCTGGATCAGGAACAACAGTCGCTCAAAGTCCGCTTGGACCCCTTTAGATCCTGATTTTTCTAAATGCCATGAGTAAACGTTGGTACGTCACGGGTGATGAAGGTTGTGGTCAAGTTTCATTGAAATTGCATGGGCAGCTTCAGAGAAAAGAGAAAATACTTATTTTGTGGGGCACAAACCGCCCTCGACCCTCATTTTTTTTAAATGCCGTGAACAAGCTTTGGTACATTGTGGTGGAAAACTCTAAACCTCGATCAAGTTAAACCAAACACAGTAAAGGTTGAATCATGCGTCTTTCATTTTAGTACAACAATGCTTTGTGTTTGAGGAACCTTAATAATTCGCGAGAATATCACGTGATCCCGAAAGTTTTACTACCTTATAAGGTCGCAAATCGTTTTTACAGCAAATCGAGTCAATTCTTCCTCGTTACATACCCAACCGGCCCAACAAGTTTTGTCCAAATCCGTGCACAACTTTTTCAGATATCCTGCTTTGTGTCGTTTTAATCCGATCACTCAGTAATGAAGAATCACCTTGAACATTCTAAGATACAGATCCGGATTCAGATCTTCACCAAAATCGAATAATTTCATCCGCGTCACATACCCAAGCTCACCACTAAATGTCGTCTGAACCCATGCACAACCTTTTGAGATATCCTGTTCACAAACAAAAAGACAAACAAGGCGTCAGGCAGTAGCCTCAGAGGTATGACAAAAATCATGTAAATGACGTCACTGTCACCTTCACCTTTGACATGTATCATCAAAAAAACATTGACAGCCTCATTTTGTCCTTCGGAATCCTCTTGTAAAGTTTGACGAAGATAGCTGATTGAAGCGTTCGCAAGTTATCGCGCTCATAGACAAACAAGCAACCAGGACGGACCGACATCGTGTGTGATAAATATTTTCAATTTTCGTCACAACCAACAAAAAGACAGACAGACAGACAGACAAACATGGGTGAAAACATAACCTCCGTCCACCTTTAGTTGAGTGAGAGGAGGTAATAATATTTATAATCATCGATAGACTGCATACAAAAACGAAAAGCATGGTCAGTGAGTGAGGCCATGAAGCCGTGGAGCCATGAAGCCTTCCGGGAAACCATGTGACTCGATGCCAATTAATCACGTCCTGCATGAATGTTGGTTGCAGACGACAAATACGTGAATTAATTATGCACGATTGGAATGTACGCTTTGACGCTTTAGACTGCTGAGAACCCTTCGACCATTGAAGACCCTTTAAGACCCCTGAAAACCCAAAAACCTTAAGGACCCAAAACACTCCAAAAACCCTTAGGACCCGAAACACTCCAAAAACCATGAGGACCCAAAACAACGAGAAAACTGAAAAGTTCCTGGAGACCCCCAAAAGTCACCGAGGACCCAAAACACTCCAAAAACTATGAGGACCAAAAACACTCCAAAAACCATGAGGACCCAAAACAACGAGCAAACTGAAAAATTCCTGGAGACCCACAAATGTCACCGAGGACCCAAAAGACTGCAAACACCCAAAAAGACCCTGACAGCCCAAAACCAGCTGAAGCCCCGAAGAACCAAAAGACACTCACAACCCCCAAAAAAACAAAAAAAGTCTCCGAGGACTCAAAACACCATGAAGGGCCAAAAGTCAGCGAGGACTCAATAAGACACCCAAAAACCAAAAAGACCTTTGAGACCCCTGAGACCATCACACCATTTAGACCCCTTACACCCCTCAGGCAGATTAGACAGCTTGGACCCTTGACCATTTCGACCACTTGGACCATTTTTTTGACAAATAATTTTCAAATGAATATAACACCAAAATCACCAATAAATTTCTCCAAAATAAATGTTAGTATTATGATTTGTGTGAATGATGACAACACAGCAAATCTGTAACATCAATCCCTGAAACATGTGGCGAGGCGAGCGGAGCGAGCTGATCCACACTAGTGATGACATGAAAAGGCAATGAAAGGAAAACAAATCTGACTCCTGCTACTGATTAAATAAATCCGAGAACATTAGCCAGGGAAATGGTTCTTTGACTCACACGAACGATCGACGTGTTAAATGTCATTGAAACAAACAGCAATGATGGAGCAGTGAGTTCAGCAGACAAATTTCATGGAATATGTTGAATCAAGTTGGTCAATACCAACCATCCTTACATGTTGATCGATGTCAAGGTTTGCCTTCTTTGCCCAAAATACCTCCTCTACACTAATAAAAATAAAAGTAAGAGCAAATATTTCAGGTAAAGACAGAAACCAGGAGCCATTTTTAAAATGTTTTTCCACAACAGATCATGAAATATTATTATCTCACAAATCAATGAGAGAGAAAGTGCAATCAACAAAAACAAAGGCCTATTATTCAAATGACAACATGTGACCAAAATGCCTCAATAAAACAAATACATAAACATTCCTACATTAATTAAGCGACAGTGACACTTATCAAAATAATAACATCAACAATAATAATAAAAAGCATCATCATCATCATCATCATCATCATCATCATCATCATCATCATCATCATCATCATCAAAATAGTTTGAAAAGGCAATGAAAGGAAAGAAATCTGACTCCTGCTACTTATTGAATAAATCTGAGAACATTAACCAGGGAAATGGTTCTTTGACTCACACGAACGATCGACGTGTTAAATGTCATTGAAACAAACAGCAATGATGGAGCAGTGAGTTCAGCAGACAATTTTCATGGAATATGTTGAATCAAGTTGGTCAATACCAACCATCAATGTCAAGGTTTGCCTTCTTCACCCAAAATACTTGCAGGCAACATATAAAAATAAAAGTGAGGGCAAATATTTCAGGTAAAGACAGAAACCGGGAGCCATTTTAAAAACTTTTACCCTTGTAATCAATCATACAGATCTCACAAATCAATGACAAAGAAAGTGGAAGCAAGAAAGAAAAGGCGTCTTCGTCAAACGACAATCTGTGCAAAAATATTCCTCAATAAAACAGAAAATAAACATTCCCAAATCCATGAAGTGACAATGACAATAATAGTGTTATGGATTTGGAATCCTCTTGGACACAGACAGTCAGCAGTCCCAAAGTTTAGTTATTTCGTTAAGTATATGTGTGGAGTTAGAATCCTTCCCCTGTGTCTAACGGGAATTTCATGTGTGCGCCGCGGGTTTCTTTTGTAGTCAGGTTTTTTACATCTTCAAATCTTCCTCCCAAACAAATCAAACCTTCGCGCACCGACTCCATCGTCCACGTGTTTTTGGCTGAAGGCGTGGGCAGAGCCTTCATCGCCTCGGATCGAGGCTCCGCTCCGAAGAAGGGCAGGGAGTGTTTCCTCCAGCTATTGGACGGAGAGCGAGCAAAGCCGTGGCACTCCAGCCAATGAGAGGCCAGAAGGCCAGAAACAACAACAGAGCCTCTTCGGGTGGGGGGGGAGCTGGCCACCGAGACACCCAGACACACCCCCCGACACGCCCCCGTCCAATGAGGGGGCAAGTAACCTCAGGACGGACCCCGCCCACCTCGCGTGAGGAATCGCGTGGGGGCGATCCGGCTGGCAAAGGAAGAAGAACCCTCGTCGCCTTGTTTGCCCTCGTTTTGCCTGCTGGATTCGTCTCACTTTGCTTGCAAGTACTCGTCTCGTCTCGGCCGTTCTCGTGCTGGCTGGCGTCCGTTGCGTCATTCCCAGTCCCTGGTGCTTGGTGGGGTGACGAAGGTGTGTGTTCCAGTCCCCCCCCCCGAACCAGCTCGTCTCGAACAGACCGCACGAGGCAGAAAGGTGCCTGATCTCACTCTTACCCTCAGCTCGCCTTCCCTCCCGAGCTGAAGGGTCGAATAAAGGCCAACCGGCCCCATTCCTTTTGGGTGTGTGTCTGTGTGTGTGTGTGTGTGTGGTGCCAGTCTGTGAAGTAGAAATTGTATAATTGTTGATTGCTCATCGTACATTGCATTATATTCGTGATTAAGTCTGCTCTGTGTCTCCCTCCCTATTGTAAATAAATATCTGTTAAACTTTCCAGTTCGTTGCCTGTCGTTTCTACCATTGACCCAGCACGGTGCGGGCTTGAGAAGTAGTAAGGCCGTTTTGCCGTAAGTTGTCATCTGGTAACTCCCACTCGGTTATGCTGGACCCGAGTCGGTACATGCGACTCGGTTCGGACAGAGTCGGCCGAGGGTGTGGCTTCCCCGGTAGTTAGACGGCGTGAGTACTTAGGTAAATTGGAATAGACAAGTGGACCCTTCCCCACGCCGTCGAAATATTGGCGACCACGGTCCTTTCAGTGACCCGTCGACTCCGGAGTTATCCGGGGTGATGACCTTTTAATTCCGGGTGTTCAGGGGAGACGGCCCCATTGCTCCATCTCGCGGTCGTTCCTCGCCACCGACCCCCGGCCCACAACAATAGGACCGTATATCCTGAAGCTCACCTGGACCAGGAGCAACAGTCACTGAAACCCTGCTTGGACCCCTTTAGATCCTGATTATTTTTAATGACGTGAGCAAACGTTAGTACGCCACGGGTGATGAAGGTTGTGGTCAAGTTTCATTGAAATCGCGTGGGCGGCTTCGGAGAAAAGAGCAAATACCTATTTTGGGGGTGATCAAACCGCCCGAGACCCTGATTTTTGTTTAAATGCCGTGAACAAGCTTTGGTACATTGTGGTGGGAAACTCGAAACGTCGATCAAGTTAAACCAATCACAGTAAAGGTTGAATCATTTATTAATTACATGCGCATGGGAGAGATAATCGAGACAACATGATATCTCTCTGGTTTGAAGTTCCAACCAGAGTTCCTTATGTTGAGTGTGGAAAACAGGGTGTGGAGAGGCTTGTGTCCCAGCGAGCTTACCAATCCCAGAGGAGACAAACAACAGACGTGTTTTCGGGTCAGTTCAACGAGACTCCTTTATTAATACTGTTACGGTTGTGGAAATTCGCATTACACCATAAAGAGTCCTCAGGTGAGATATCTCGATAGGTCCATGTGTCGTTCGCCCACACCCGTTGTATAGAGGGAATTTATGTGATCCATTCGGGCTGCGATCCTTCAATTGGCCATTTTTTTCTTTCTCTATTGTTATTTTCGACCATTAAGCCACCAACAACGCAAACAGCCACTACCTTTACCTTCACAACTCCATCCAGAAAACGTCGCTTCACCGCCATTCCCAAACGACACCATAACCATCAAACCACCACCGAAAACCCTCCACCACCTTCGCCTTTCTCCTTCACAACCAACAACCGCACCACCTGTGAACACTGAACGTCGGGCTGTCGAGGGCCCGTTCGGCGATTGGTGCCAAACGCACCGAGCCGCGAGCGCGAATGGCGGCCTTTACGAGGGAGGAATTCGGATCCAAAATGATTCACGCCCACTTCCCCTCCGTCCAATGGGCGAGCGCGAGGCGGCTTAGCGCCGCCTGCAAGCGCGTGTATGTGAAGTCCGTTGATGCAAATATGCGGATCAAGGGAGGTTCACGCCCCTTTTTGCCCGACCAATGGCTGAACAGAGGGTGGCGTGGCCCCGCCTCCAATCACGTTTTGATCCGCATATTTGCATATCGGCTCCTCCTGAGTCCTATAAAGGTACGAGCGCAAGGCGACTCGCGGCGGAAGTGTGGAACTAAAAGAGGGTGAAGTTGAGCTTGGAGAGAAGTTGCGGAGGAGCTTCAGGGAAGACGGCGGACGGCGACGAGGTTGCGGTGTGGGGGTCGCTCGACTCGTCACGGGATCCAGGCCAGCCAGCCATACCCCTCTCCCTGAGCATCAACGATTTCCTCCCCCCCCCCACTCGCGCTGAGATAGTGCCGAGGGGACCCCCGTTCCTCCCCCACCCTAAGCATGGTGCCAACAAGACCGCTCGCGCGGAGCAAGCTGGAGAGGACTCGCCGACCACGCCAGGGCACGGAGTCGGGGCGCAGCGGCGCGAACATTGCGGCTTGCCCGCCATCGCGTCACGAGGACGCGGGTAAGACCTCCCCGGTCTCGTGGACCTGGCCGATCCTCCAGGATTCACGTACATTTTGTCTACGGACCTGTCTGCCTCCTCGCCTATGAGGGTGGCTTTCTTTTTCCTTTGCTTTTTGTGTAAATCCTTGTGGTGGCGCCGTCTGTTAAGTCAAACTGTGTAAGTGTTGCCGTGTGTCGGTCTTAGTCGGTAGTATCTCTCTTTTACTGTTTCTTTCTGTGCTTGAATACGTGCCTTTTATTATTATTACTGTGACTGAATACACGTGCTTGCTTTGTGTCCGCGTGTCGCGCAATAAAATGCTTGCTTGTTGAACTGTTCCCGCTCTGCTTCGTCTCCTTTCTTTTTATTGACTCTCCATCCTGCATCGCGTAAGAGATTGGTAGTGGGTGTAAGTTCCCGGGAACTAATCTGAACCGTCGAGGTCGACGATAACTCCGCTCGGTTATCTCTGCAGCACGGAACGAACCGCTTGAGCAGTTCGTGTCCGAAGTCGACCTGCGGTGAGGTACGATCGCCCGATTCACCATCCGCGTCGGTACTGAGGTAGGTCGAGTTTGGCGAACAACCCTAGCCTACGCGGGTGGCCGATTGGCACGATTGTAGTGAGGTCGAAAGACCCACCCGTGAGTAGCTCCCGGCGTTGTTCCGAGAGGGTCACGACTGAATTGTCCGTCCGGTGGGCGACGTGCCGCGATTCGAGTTACGTGGCCGATCGCACGCCGGCGGGCGCAAATTCGCAACAATACGTATCAAAGCAAATTCCTGTGGACTGTCCTTGAACATTCTGAAGTTTGTCATGCCTCCACGACCTTTCCCCTTTGCGGCAGTTGCAGAATGTGTTTTTCATTTTAGTACAACAATGCTTTGTGTTTTAGGAACCTTAATGCTTTGCGAGAATGTCATGTGATCTCAAAAGTTTTACTCCCTTATAAGGTTGCGAAATCCTGTTCACAAACAAGGTGTCAGGTGGTAGCCTCAGAGACTGAGAAGACTGAAAAGTTCCTGGCGACCCCCAAAAGTCACCGATGGTGTGACCAAAAAGAGCACGAAGACCCAAAATGACCCTGAAGATCATGAAGACCCCAGAGACCCAAAAGACACTCACGGCCCCCCCAAAAAACAAAAAAGTCTCCGAGGACCCAAAACACCATGAAGGCCCAAAAGTCACCGAGGACTCAATAAGACCCCAAAAACCAAAAAGACCCTTTAGACCCCTGAGACCATCACACCATTTAGACCGCTTGCACCCCTCAGATAGATTAAACAGCTTGGACCCTTGACCATTTTGACCACTTGGACCATTTTTTTAACAAATAATTTTCAAATGAATATAACTCCAAAATCACCAATAAATTTCTCCAAAATAAATGTTAGTTTTATGATTTGTGTAAATGACGACAACACAGCAAATCTGTAACATCAATCCCTGAAACATGTGGCGAGGCGAGCGGAGCGAGCTGATCCACACTAGTGATGACATAAAAAGGCAATGAAAGGAAAACAAATCTGACTCCTGTAACTTATTGAATAAATCTGAGAATAAATTAACCAGGAAAATGGTTCTTTGACTCACACGAACGATCAACGTGTTAAATGTCATTGAAACAAACAGCAATGATGGAGCAGTGAGTTCAGCAGATAATTTTCATGGAATATGTTGAATCAAGTTCATCAATACCAACCATCCTTACATGTTGATCGATGTCAAGGTTTGCCTTCTTTGCCCAAAATACCTCCTCGACATTAATAAAAATAAAAGTAAGAGCAAATATTTCAGGTAAAGACAGAAACCAGGAGCCATTTTTAAAATATTTTTCCACAACAGATCATGAAATATTATTATCTCACAAATCAATGAGTGAGAAAGTGCAATCAACAAAAACAAAGGCCTATTATTCAAATGACAACATGTGACCAAAATGCCTCAATAAAACAAATACATAAACATTCCTACATTAATTAAGCGACAGTGACACTTATCAAAATAATAACATCAACAATAATAATAAAAAGCATCATCATCATCATCATCATAATCATAATAGTTTGAAAAGGCAATGAAAGGAAAACAAATCTGACTCCTGTTACTTATTGAATAAATCCGAGAACATTAACCAGGAAAATGGTTCTTTGACTCACACGAACGATCAACGTATTCAATGTCATTTAAACAAACAGCAATGATGGAGCAGTGAGTTCAGCAGATAATTTTCATGGAATATGTTGAATCAACTTCATCAATACCAACCGTCCTTACATGTTGATCGATGTCAAGGTTTGCCTTCTTCACCCAAAATACTTACTCTGCACTAATAAAAATAAAAATGAGGGCAAATATTTCAGGTAAAGACAGAAACCGGGGGTCATGACAAAAACTTTTACCCTTGTAATCAATCATACAGATCTCACAAATCAATGACAAAGAAAGTGGAAGCAAGAAAGTGAAGGCGTATTAGTCAAACAACAATCTGAGCAAAAATATTCCTCAACAAAACAGAAAATAAACATTCCCAAATCCATGAAGTGACAATGACAATAATAGGACCGCACATCCTGAAGCTCACCTGGATCAGGAGCAACAGTCACTCAAACCCCGCTTGGACCCCTTTAGAACCTGATTATTTTTAATGCCGAGAGTAAACGTTAGTGCGTCACGGGTGATGAAGGTTGTGGTCAAGTTTCATTGAAATTGGGTGGGCAGCTTCGGAGAAAAGAGCAAATACCTATTTTGGTGGGGGGGGGGGCTCAAACCGGCTGAGACCCTGATTTTTTTTTTAATGCCGATAAACAAGCTTTGGTACATTGTGGTGGAAAACTCGAAACCTCGATCAAGTTAAACCAATCACAGTAAAGGTTGAATCATTTATTAATTACATGCGCATGGGAGAGATAATAATCGATACAACGTGATATCTCCCTGGTTTGATGTTCCAACGAGAGTTCCTCATGTAGAGTGTGGAAAACAGGGTGTGGGGAGGCTTGTGTCCCAGCGAGCTGACCAACCCCAGAGGGGACAAACAACAGACGTGTTTTCGGGTCAGTTCAACGAGACTCCTTCGTTACTCCATAACAAAGCAAATTCCTGCGGACTGTCCTTGAGCATTGTGAAGTTTATCATGTCTCCACGGAACTTCCCCATTGTGCGGAATTTGCAGAATGTGTTTTTCGTTTTAATACAACAAAGCTTTGTGTTTTAGGAACCTTAATAATTTGCAAGAATATCACGTGATCCCGAAAGTTTTACTTCCTTATAAGGTTGGAAATCGTTTTTACAGCAAATCGAATCAATTCTTCCTTGTTACATACACGACCGGCCCAACAAGTTTTGTCAAAATCCGTCCACAACTTTTTCAGATATCCTGCTTTGTGTCGTTTTAATTTGATCACTCAACGGTGACGAATCATTTTAAACATTCTAAGATCCAGATCCGGATTCAGATCTTCACCAAAATCGAATAATTTCATCCACGTCACATACACACAAGCTCACCACTAAATTTTGTCTGAACCCATCCACAACTTTTTGAGATATCCTGTTCACAAACAAACGGACAAACAAGGTGTCAGGTGGTACCCTCAGAGACCGAGAAGACTGAAAAGTTCCTGGCAACCCCCAAAAGTCACCAATGGTGTGACCCAAAAAGACCCTAAAGATCATGAAGACCCCGGAGAACCAAAATACACTCACGACCCCCCCAAAAAATCAAAAAACCCGAAAAAGTCTCCAAGGACCCAAAACACCATGAAAGCCCAAAAGTCAGCGAGGACTCAATAAGACCCCAAAAACCAAAAATACCCTTCAGACCCCTGAGACCATCACACCATTTAGACCCCTTCCACCCCTCAGACAGATTAGACAGCTTGGACCCTTGACCATTTCGACCACTTGGACCATTTTTTTTTTACAAATAATTTTCAAATGAATGAAACACCAAAATCACAAATAAATTTCTCCAAAATAAATGTTGGTGTTACGATTTGTGTAAATGATGAAAACACAGCAAATCTGTAACATCAATCCCTGAAACGCGTGGCGAGGCGAGCGGAGCGAGTTTATCCACACGAGTGATGACATGAAAAGGCAATGAAAGGAAAGATATCTGACTCCTGTTACTTATTAAATAAATCCGAGAACATGAACCAGGTAAATGGATCTTTGACCAAACAAATAATAAACGTGTTAAATGTCATTGAAACAAACAGCAATGATGGAGCAGTGAGTTCAGCAGATAATTTTCATGGAATATGTTGAATCAAGTTGATCAATCCCAACCGTCCTCGCATGTTGTTCGATGTCAAGGTTTTCCTTCTTTGCCCAAAATATTTGGAGCCCACTAATAAAAATATAAGCAAGTGCAAATATTTCAGGTAGAGACAGAAACCGAGGGTCATTACAAAAATCATGCAAATGACGTCACTGTCACCTTGGCCTTTGACATATATAGTCAAAAAAACATTGACAGCCTCATTTTTTGTCCTTCGGAATCCTTTTGTAAAAAGTTTGACGAAGATAGCTGAAAACCACGTGCTAATGTGAGGTATCATTCACCATCTGTGTGCCAAGTACGGATAAAATCAGTCCATGCACGTCCGAGATACGGTGGCGGACGCACGCCGCACGCACGCACGGACATGAAAACCGAAACCAAATCCAGAACCCACCATTCTCGGACTAAGTTCAACGGGGGTTAATAAATAGGACTGCGTGTCCTGAAGCTCACCTGGATCAGGAGCAACAGTCACTCAAACCATCCGCACAAACCTCCTTTGACCCTGATTTTTTCTTTTTCATGCCGTGAACAATCTTTGGTACATCACGGGTGATGAAGGTCGGAGTCAAGTTTCGTCGGAATTGTGTGTGTAGTTCAAGAAGAAAGCAAATACCTATTTTGGGGGGCAACCCCCCATCGGCCCACTTAGAGCCCGGTGTATTTTTTTTAATGCCATGAACAAACTCTGGAACATACAGGATGATGAAGGTTGTGCTAAAGATTCATTGAAATTGTACGTGTAGTTTCAGAGAAGGAGTTGCAATAATTTGTGGACGGACAGACAGACAGACAGACGGACGGACGACGCGCCATCCCAGAAGCTCCCCGGAACTACGTTCTCAGTGAGCTAGTAATAAAATAGGTCCACTGGACCTGTAGCTTATCTGGGTCCTGTCCTAATGTTGTGACCCAAATTTGGTAGAATTCTGACAGTTGGTTCAGGAGAAGATTTTTGTAGAAATTTGCTAAGTCGGCTATTTTGACCTACTTCAAATCACGTGAGCAGAACGAGCTTTGCAATCCCTGTTACCAGTCAGAAGAGGGACGTTGCTGCCAAATTTCAGCCGGATTGGCCCGGCGGTTTGGCCGAAGAATTCGGACGAGGAGACGGACGGAAAGACAAATGGTGCACGATAACAGTATCTCGTATGGAATTTAAATTCCACATAATCTAATTAAAAAAAATTAAGTTTCCTCTTCATGCAGGAGGTTTATTACCTCCGCTGTCTGTGATGGACAGATTCGATCTTGGTGAAGATCCGCGTCTGAATTCGGATACTCGAATTTTTTTCAGTGATTCTTCACCATTTTGACTCGGGGGGGCCAAAAACGAGATGATGTTTCAAAAAGTTAGGGACGAGTTATCAAAAAACTTGGGGAATGAGTTGGATAGGTGATAATAATAATAAGAAGATTCGATTTTTGGATGAGGTCCGGATCCAGATCCGGCGTATCAGTGGGATGCAAAACGTTAACCGTCCAGCCAGGTGGAGCCGAAGCACGCGCTCTATACCGGGTGCCGTTCTCGTTCCACGGTATGAATTCACGAGCAACAATGGCCTCCTAACACAAGCCTTAATTAAATAATCATTCACGAGCGGCACGGGCAAAATAAATACACACAAGTCACAACACTTTACTGGAATGACAGATCCCCTGAACACACAAACACAGAGGGCACAGGACGATCCGACGAAGACACGTTGACACATCGAGCGAAGGGAGGGAAGGGAGACTTTAAACTCACAAATTAAAAATAATAATAATAATAATAATAATAATAATAATAATAATAAAAGTTCAGGCCTGGTTTGGTTGCAGTCTTCAGGGTTTCCTCTTGACTGTAAGACAGAGAGTCGGCGATTCCAACCATCAGTGCTGCCCCAGTCCCAGGCAAGTCCGTGAGCATCACCAACACCCGTCTGGTCCCTTAATCACGGGAGACAAAAGTAAAATGGAGGCATTTCGTCTTTTTGGCGCGAAAACCTCTCGACTCCTCCCCCTTTTTTACGTCACTTCCCGTGCAGCCGGAAACAAAGGCGGCAAGCCCGACGAGGTTCATAATAACAATGCACAGTACTTTTCATCAGGAGTTCGTCAACGCGATTATTTACATTGTAAAACAATTAATGTAGTTCATCTTTCCGAAAATAAAGAGACGTCACCACTTTGCGTTGTCGGCCTCGAGCATCGGGAACATCCGGTCCCATCCGAACACTACCATCGAGCAGGTTTTTCGAGAATGACGTGTAAAAATGATGGTGCAACTCGACGATAAAAGAAAACGATGAAAGTCCGAGTCTTTCGCACAACTGAACCGGAATTTAACACGTGGGACATTGAAACAGCAATTATTACATTTATACACGTCCTGAGGTATCGGCTGACCGAAGCCTGGTGTCGGCTTCGTGGTTCGGGGTGGCCGCCTTGAGATCCGAGGGTCCTGAGTTCGAGCCCCGTTGGCTGCTGAATGAACACCGGGTGGGGTTGACTCGGCCTGTCGTCCTCCTGAGGTCGGCGAAATGAGTACCGGTGGACTGGTAGGAGGGGCACAGCAGCAGCGGCACGGCTGTGCTCCAACAAATGGTGGGAACGGCGACCCGTCCAAGATTGCGCCAAATCGCCAAGGGAAAACTGAAAAAGGTAAAGAAAAAGGGAAGGTATAGAAAAGGGAGTCCAAAATCCGTGGGGGGCAATGTCACGCTGACCTCCATCACCCGGTGATAACACCTGACGTCGCGTTCATACACAAAGTACGTACGCAGCACCTGGCAAAAATACTGTAACGCAACTCTTAAATTAAAAACAACACAAAGAGGAAGAGGAGAGTGATTTGTTTTGTTGTTGTTTTTTTTGGCCCGGCTTTCCCCTTCGAGTATAAAGTTTCCAGGTAAGGATGCAGGACGTCCCATTTTCAGAGTGGTTGGTGGAATCTTGTCTCGGGTTTGAGAGCGGAAGCTCGAACCATGACACCGCTGAATATTTGAGGTTCGATTTCATCGCTTGTCGGGTTGAGCAGGATCAAGGGTGAAGCCTTCAAACTGAACCTGCAATCAGCTGAGCTGGACTGTTCAAGTCGAATGGGCAAACAAGCAGCACGGAGCCACGACAAATACCCCGAGCAGCACACAAGGCCATGAGATCCCCCAAGCAGCGGGACAACACCCGCCGGTCGTCCAACTCCAACTCTTCAACAATTTTTCTGGATCCTCATCAATGTTGTCCGACATTACAACTCACTCTGGGTCCCTCAGTTCGATCTTCAGCCACCACGTTTTTAATTCCAGCTCCCATCTCCATTTTATCACAATTTTGAACACAAGGCAAATGGGGTAAACCCCCCAGCTTGGTGACTCACAATGGAGCAGCGACACTTCATCATACGTGACTTCAATCACTCCGACTCAAAGCGCATCACCTTGGGGTCAAATATACTTGTCACCGCCCACCCACGTCATTCCACTCAAACCTCGCACATCCTCCACCCACACCATTCCAAGCTTACACATCTTCCACCCACGTCATTCCACTCCAACCTTACACATCCTCCACCCACGTCATTCCACTCAAACCTTGCACATCCTCCACCCACACCATTCCAAGCTTACACATCTTCCACCCACGTCATTCCACTCCAAACTTACACATCCTCCACCCACGTCATTCCACTCCAACCTTACACATCCTCCACCCACGTCATTCCACTCCAAGCTTACACATCCTCCACCCACGTAATTCCACTCCAAACTTACACATCCTCCACCCACGTCATTCCACTCAAACCTTGCACATCCTCCACCCACACCATTCCAAGCTTACACATCTTCCACCCACGTCATTCCACTCCAAACTTACACATCCTCCACCCACGTCATTCCACTCAAACCTCGCACATCCTCCACCCACACCATTCCACTCCAACCTCACACATCCTCCACCCACGTCATTCCACTCCAACCTTACACATCCTCCACCCACGTCATTCCACTCCAAGCTTACACATCCTCCACCCACGTCATTCCACTCCAACCTTACACATCCTCCACCCACGTCATTCCACTCAAACCTTACACATCCTCCACCCACGTCATTCCACTCCAAGCTTACACATCCTCCACCCACACTATTCCACTCCAAGCTTACACATCCTCCACCCACACCATTCCACTCCAGCTTACACATCCTCCACCCACGTCATTCCACTCCAAGCTTACACATCCTCCACCCACACTATTCCACTCAAACCTTACACATCCTCCACCCACGTCATTCCACTCCAACCTTACACATCCTCCACCCACGTCATTCCACTCCAAGCTTACACATCCTCCATCCACTCCAAGCTTACACATCCTCCACCCACACCATTCCACTCCAAACTTACACATCCTCCACCCACGTCATTCCACTCCAACCTTACACATCCTCCACCCACGTCATTCCACTCCAAGCTTACACATCCTCCACCCACACTATTCCACTCCAAGCTTACACATCCTCCACCCACGTCATTCCACTCCAACCTTCCACATCCTCCACCCACGTCATTCCACTCAAACCTCACACATCCTCCACGCACGTCATTCCACTCCAAGCTTACACATCCTCCACCCACACCATTCCACTCCAAGCTTACACATCCTCCACCCGTCATTCCACTCCAAGCTTACACATCCTCCACCCACGTCATTCCACTCCAGCTTACACATCCTCCACCCACACTATTCCACTCCAAGCTTACACATCCTCCACCCACACCATTCCACTCCAGCTTACACATCCTCCACCCACGTCATTCCACTCCAAGCTTACACATCCTCCACCCACACTATTCCACTCCAAGCTTACACATCCTCCACCCACACCATTCCACTCCAACCTTACACATCCTCCACCCACGTCATTCCACTCAAACCTCACACATCCTCCACCCACGTCATTCCACTCCAAGCTTACAAATCCTCCACCCACACCATTCCAAGCTTACACATCTTCCACCCACGTCATTCCACTCCAAACTTACACATCCTCCACCCACGTCATTCCACTCCAAGCTTACACATCCTCCACCCGCACAATTCCACTACAAGCTTACACATCCTCCACCCACACCATTCCACTCCAAGCTTGCACATCCTCCACCCACGTCATTCCACTCCAAGCTTACACATCCTCCACCCACACAATTCCACTACAAGCTTACACATCCTCCACCCACGTCATTCCACTCCAAGCTTACACATCCTCCATCCACACCATTCCAATCCAAGCTTACACATCCTCCACCCACACCATTCCACTCCAAGCTTACACATCCTCCATCCACACCATTCCAATCCAAGCTTACACATCCTCCACCCACGTCATTCCACTCCAAGCTTACACATCCTCCACCCGTCATTCCACTCCAAGCTTACACATCCTCCACCCACGTCATTCCACTCCAGCTTACACATCCTCCACCCACACCATTCCACTCCAGCTTACACATCCTCCACCCACGTCATTCCACTCCAAACTTACACATCCTCCACACACGTCATTCCACTCCAACCTTACACATCCTCCACCCACACTATTCCACTCCAAGCTTACACATCCTCCACCCACACCATTCCACTCCAGCTTACACATCCTCCACCCACGTCATTCCACTCCAAGCTTACACATCCTCCACCCACGTCATTCCACTCAAACCTTACACATCCTCCACCCACGTCATTCCACTCCAAGCTTACACATCCTCCACCCACACTATTCCACTCCAAGCTTGCACATCCTCCACCCACGTCGTTCCACTCCAAGCTTACACATCCTCCACCCACACCATTCCACTCCAGCTTACACATCCTCCACCCACGTCATTCCACTCCAAGCTTACACATCCTCCACCCACGTCATTCCACTCCAAGCTTACACATCCTCCACCCACACCACTCCAAGCTTACACATCCTTCACCCGCACAATTCCACTACAAGCTTACACATCCTCCACCCACGTCATTCCACTCCAAGCTTGCACATCCTCAACCCACACCATTCCACTCCAAGCTTACACATCCTCTACCCACACCATTCCACTCCAAGCTTGCACATCCTCAACCCACACCATTCCACTCCAAGCTTACACATCCTCTACCCACACCATTCCACTCCAAGCTTACACATCCTCCACCCACGTCATTCCACTCCAAGCTTACACATCCTCCACCCACGCCATTCCACTCCAAGCTTACACATCCTCCACCCACACCATTCCACTCCAAGCTTACACATCCTCCACCCACGTCATTCCACTCCAGCTTACACATCCTCCACCCACATCATTCCACTTCAAGCTTACACATCCTCCACCCACACCATTCCACTCCATCTTGCACATCCTCCACCCACACCATTCCACTCCAAGCCTACACATCCTCCACCCACACCATTCCACTCCAAGCTTACATATCCTCCACTCACAAAGTTCCGCGTCACGATCCTTCCAGGTGGTGACACAGGTAAACACTCTCAACACTCTCGGGGTGTTTGATGTGGAAATGAACGAAACTCGTCATCGATTTGTGTGAACACCCAAACATCGACATATGAAAAAAAATTAAAATTAATAAAATCTCCACTTTGTACAAATGTAAACATAAACACACAACATTCCCCACGATGCACCATCACCATACTTCACCCCCCCCCCCCCAGTGATTTGAAAGCTAATGCTGTCGGCGCCTCGTCGGCGAATCTACCATCGGACGGAACAGCCTGAACAGTGGGATTATGCACTAGAACCGCATATTGAATGAATATATTGAACTGACATTCGGTGTTCCTTTTCGTCTTTGTTTTTGACAGACTGCATCGAGTGGAGTTGTCATTGTTCAAATGATCAGATTTGTGCTCGCGATGCGGGTTACGTGGCCATGTGATACAGCGGTCACTCTTTTGAGGTCAACACAGGCCAAAAGGTCAACAAAGGCCAATTTTCTAAAAATCCTCAATTTTCATCCGATTGACGAGGAATTTTTAAAGACGATTTTTGCATTATCAAGTCACTGAATTCAACAACCAACTACTTTTGAGGTCAACTTTGGCCAAAAGATCAAATTTCTGAAATCCTCAGTTTTCATCCCATTGACTTGAAATTGGAATCGAATTTTCATGAAAAAAAATGACCATCGTGCGTCACGTGGTCTGGCAACCGTATTGGGAAAAAAGGGGAAAAGTCTTTGAAAATCTTCGTCGGAAGAGAAACCGCTTAAACCGATCAATGTGAAATTTAACGAATTGATCCAACGACCCCGTGGGGAATTTGGCTTGATAAACATGACGTCATTGGTCACGTGGTCTGGCAGTCATATTGCATCAAAAAATTAAAAAATATTAAAAAATAATAATAATAATTGGCTCCCATCAAGTCCTTTTCAAGACTGCATGGGGTATGTATTCTATGAATACCACGGAATTCTTTGAGAAATGAGCAACAAGACAGAGTTACAAGATACTGAGTCAAGGTTACTTTACGTTAGACGTGCAGGAAGACGTGCAGTGCTTGACATTGCTGACGAAGATCTCTTGGCACTTTTGCTCCAAGATTGGGTATCCTCTGAGTTCCATACCATTCTGTTATTAAACATTATTAAACAAGGACAAATGTGTCCACGAGCAGCGTCCGAAAGGTTTTGTCGGCTAAAAAAAAAAATTTCTTTTGAAAATTTTGAAAAAACAACTTCCGATATTTCGTCACGTGCCTTGATTAAGCCAATAGCGAAACGCGTCATCATGTATTTACGTATTTACGATATATCGTGTATTTACGAAATAAATAATGTATTTACGAAATTACAATACGATAAATGGAATAATCTTTAAATAGTAACATGAACTTTTCGAAACTTTAAAGCAAATGTCCGAATATATTTAAAAGTTCATGATAGACGCTTTCAAAAGGCACCGTCAATGCGAGGATGTGTACATGTGCTCAGTATTTAAGGAGATCCGGATCTTGTATATACAAGTGTTGAGATCGAAGTGAGGTCCACAATGATTAAGATCAAGCTTTGTTCCCACCGATCTTGGTAGAGAAGGTTTTATTACACATCAGACATATGCATATGGAGAAAACAGGCTTTGAACACAATAGTCCACCTAGCCTAATCCTCTGGTGAGCTGTCTTTCGGCACTGCCTTATATTCAGTTTACTGCGACCTCTGAATAACTGTGTGTCAAAGAGGATTTATTACCATTCATTAATTTATAGCATTCTCCTGTCAGTACTGCTGATAAGAGAGCACAGAAAGTGCAGAAACAACACCCTTGATTCCCTTAAAGAATTTTCAAAGGTAGCCTCCTACATGTTGTTGGGCCTTAGCAGTTCTGGGCAGTGATCCAACAGATTCCAGGTAGCCCAGCTGCCCGATCAGCAAGGCCATTTCAAACAGTCAACAAGACCAGCTGTGTTGTAACAGTGCCAGCCCTTTGGCTGGAAAAACAAGTTCCTTGACAGTGCACAGATAAACATTGGGAAGATTTATCCTTTCCCCATTTCCAATTAACTCAAGAGTTTTAACCAAACACTAGTAGACATGTTTGGTTGCTGTTAGAGTACATAAAATCCCCGACATTTCCCTCCTCTTGTTTCTTTGAAACATTTGCAAGAGAAACTACAAATGAAGAAAAGGAGCATCCGCAGGCCGGCAGGTCAGCAGCTAGCGACCCCCAGTGGGTGGGCCATCCTTATGTTTAGCTCCAGATGGTCCAAGACGGTCGGGAGTTCCACCTGCGCCCCCTAGCCCAAAAGGGGGTTCCTACCCACTTTCCAACCGGTCCACTAACACCCCAAGTCTTCAACAAGGGAAATCGGGAAATATCGCAACATGTAAACATAGAATATAAGGAAGCCAAGCACTCCCAAAAGCTGTTCGTACAAGAATTGCTCATGGCTAAACAAGAATGAAGTTATACAGGAATATACGTTCCATTAAATATTTGATTATATATATTGCCGCTTAATGAACTTCATGAACAACAAGTAAGGCAGTGTTAAAGTATATAAATGTCATGTTCTTTATGAACAAAGCAAAAAGATATTTGATAAACTGCAAGCCAGAGTATAATGAAGGCACAACTTGCCAGCAATTACCAGCAAGGCAAATCAAATGGTATTTCTACCAAGCCCTTCAATTGGTGCAAGTAACGAAAGACATTCGTCCAATGTGAGTTGAAGCAATTGTTCATTACTCGGAGGAAGCCTGAGTAATGGATCGGCGACTACTGCAAGGTTATAATATGTTTCATTGTTCGTGGGTTGGGGTGACATGGGTGGGGTACATAGTATTGGAATGGGGGGGGGGGGGTAGGTGTAAGTGCAGGGAGGTTTGAGGATGGCAGCAGTCCAGCAGTGTTCACCGGAGCCATCACCGTCTGTACTGGCTGGGTACTGGGCTTTGTTGTCCATCCTGAAAAACACTTTCCAATGGCCTTTTGGGCAATCACCTTGAAAACCATCAGTAATATAAAGGCTGCCACGATGATTATCAGGATTGTTATAAAGAATCTTAAAACACTTCCTCCCCAACCCCCAAACAATCCCTTTAACCAACTACTCATGTTATCATTACTGTCGTCTTTATATTTGCCCTTCCACTTCCCAGCTTCCCATCCAGAGGGCAATTATAGCAACTAGAATTTTCTGTAATGGGTTCATTCTTGCACAACCTCCTCCTCTGTTGGGATGGCAAGTTTGCAGTGTGAAAAGTGTATCCAAGCAGGCTTACCTTCACACTTTACGGCAGTTGCGGTGGTCAGCAATACCTGAAACGGTCCTTTCCACCTTGGTTCCAAGGCCGTTTTCCTTGTAAAGTGCTTTATCAGTACGTAGTCTCCTGGCTGGAAGGTGTGATACGGCCTTTCCACTGGCTCGGGTAAGGCCTCCTTCACTCTCGTGTGTATCGTCCTCGCGATCCTGGAGAGCTGTTTACAGAATGTCAGCATGTTTTCATCCATCATTGCAATACTCAATTTGTTTATGTCGGTGGGGGCAGTTACGGGAAGTCGCATCGGCCTTCCCATTAGTATTTCATGAGGGGATAACCCTGTCTTCCGTTTCACTGTGGATCGCATGCTCATTAGTACCAAGGGTAATGCATCTGGCCACTTCAACCCTGTTTCCGTTGTTAGTTTCGCCAGCTTGTTCTTTAGGATAACGTTCTGCCTTTCCACGGCGCCCGCTGACTGTGGGTGATAAACACAGTGAAATGCCTGTTTTATTCCCAGTGCTTTACACGCTGCCTGTGTTAGTTCCCCCGTAAAGTGTCCCCCTTGATCATGTGATATTTTGTGAGGGATGCCAAATCGGCAGAAGAAGCTTTTTAACAAGTGCTTCACAACGGTGGCAGCATCTGCCTTTGTACATGGGTATGCCTCTACCCATTTAGTGAACATGTCTACCACTACCAAGACATTTCCATATCCGCATGATGGTGGCATATTTATAAAGTCTATTTGTAGGTGCACAAAAGGACCCCAGGGGGCCGGGTGGGCTCCCGTCTGCCCTATCTTATCAATTTTGTGTTGGTTGTGTTGTTGACATACCTGACAAGTTTTACAGACCCCTTCTGCTATCTTCCCAATCCCTGGGGCATACCATGATTCTTGGACTTGTCTCACAGTCCCCCTCTTGCACACACGTCCATTCAAATGGGCCATACGTGCAAGCCATGGAAGGATTTCAACAGGTGCTATTACCTTCCCCCTGTTTGACCAAAGTCCGTCGTCATCCGCTGCTCCTCCTGCTGCTTGCCACTTATCACGAACCTCCTGTGTTGCAGCAGCTTGAATTGCAATAATGACAAGCTGTATTGATGCAGCTTGATTTGCTCCTTCGCCAATCGTGCTGGCATTATCGAAGGCAAAGGCAGACTAGCCGCCTCTTTTGCAGCTTTATCTGCTTTATCATTACCTTTGTCAATGTCAGTTGTCAGTTTCTGGTGTGCACGGCATTTAATAACTGCGACTTCCGCTGGCAGTGTAATGCTTGTCAACAGCTCGGACACCAAACTGCCATTCTTTATTGGTGTTCCTGCAGAGGTGAGAAACCCTCGCATTTTCCATATCGCACCTTTGTCATGTACAACACCAAAAACATAGTTAGAGTCAGTATATATGTTCACCGCAGAATCGGCAGACAGCTCGCAGGCCCTAATAAGGGCACACAATTCCGCCTGCTGGGCGGAGAAATGAGAAGGCAGACGGGACGCTTCCATTAATTCGTCAATCGTACACACAGCGTATCCTGCATGCCCCGAGCCATCTAGTCCTCGGTATGCCGAACCATCAACAAACAAGGTGAGGTCCGGTCGCTCTAGTGGTTGATCCTTTAGATCCGGGCGTACAGTGGATACTTCCTGGATCGCCTCCGTGCAATCGTGTGGGTCGCCGTCGTCCTCCGTTGGCAGCAGAGAGGCTGGATTAAGAACGTTGCATCTTTCAATCCGTAGATTCGGTTGGTGTAGGAGAGTCGTCTCATACTGCATCAAACGTGTATTGGTTAAATGTTGTGTTTGTTTTTGTGTGAGCAAAGCCGCAACACAGTGGGGAACCCTTAAAACCAGAGGGTGCCCCATTACAATTTCTGCCGTGCGTTTAACTGCATAACTGGCTGCAGCCACTGCTTGTAAACAAAGAGGTAGGCCGCGTTCGACCGGGTCCAGCCTTCCACTGAAATATGCGATTGGATGTTGGCGGTCACCGTTAGCTGTGTTGTAACAGTGCCAGCCCTTTGGCTGGAAAAACAAGTTCCTTGACAGTGCACAGATAAACATTGGGAAGATTTATCCTTTCCCCATTTCCAATTAACTCAAGAGTTTTAACCAAACACTAGTAGACATGTTTGGTTGCTGTTAGAGTACATACAATCCCCGACACAAGAGCCGAGTCCGAGAGGTTAAGGTTTTGTCTTCACAAGAAGAAGAACAACAAGGAGAAGAACAACGCCGAGCTCTCTATGAGCAGCGTTCGCTATGCGAGACGCTGCTGAAAATTACAGAAACAAGTGAATTAAAAAACTGATGCTGAATAAAAAAAGCAATGTAGGGATGACAAACTACAGTTAAAATTTTTTTAAAAAACAAGATAGGGATGAGGTTGGTTTAGAGAGTCGCTTGCAGTATTGCCGTCACCGAACAATCCCTACATCTGTGTCTCCACCTGTGTCTGATTTCCTTGTATTAAATACTTTAATTAGCCCATGAGAGTAGATCGTGGTAAATTGTATCATTTTATGCATGAAATCGCTACAAGCTCCTAATTTGAAAGCGATAGCACTTACAAAAGCGATGTGCACAGCAATTTGTCGCTATGATGAACAGGCATTTGATAATATAAGTGAGGAAAGTGAAAAAAAACAACTTTATCGTTAAGAAATCGTTGCGGCCCGTTCCAAGTCAAGGCATGGGGGGTTGAGCAGGCCAAGAAACATGGCGGCTTCAGACCCCCCCAGCAAGGTTACCAAGGAAACGGCTGAAGACCCCAGAAAACGAGGCGGCTGAGGATCTCCTGATGAAGGATATCATTAAATAAGGCCGTTAATGATCTTCAAAAGGAGTGTTTTAATTAACCCAAACTTCAGTCTTGCACTTCCTTGGAGTTTTCTTAGTCCGCTTGCAAAGTTTCAGGCTGTTAGGTTTCATGGTTTTGGAGTTATGGAGGACACACACACACACAGACATTTATTAGTATAGATGGAGAGGTCGATATCACACAGATGTTATTGTCTTAGAAAAAGAGGTAATTTCTTTATTTGTTTCGACGTACTCATATATATATATATATATATATATATATATATATATATATATATATATATATATATATATATATATATATATATATATATATACTGTTATTTCCTCCAGTTTCCAGAAGGTGTGTGCTCACTGATGGACAGGAAAAGATGGCACAACATTCCACAGCTGCTGCACCATTTGCACGAGAACAGCGAACCTTACAACTTGAATTACCGCGCGTGCATGGACACCCTCAAAGTCATGAATCCTGTCTGATCGTTGTTATTCTGTGTTTTCATTCAGGGAGGAATGGGGGAGGCGGTCATTTTGCTGGGAAATATTCTTTGATTTGTAGTTCATGAAAATGCTCAACGTTCCTGCGGAATGTGAAATGTTTGCAAACGAGGGCGTTGAGTGAGGTTTGCAATTCAAGTGCAATGTGAAGAGTTTATACTTCATTGATGTGTGACCCAACAACACAGATAACTCCAATCCAATCACTCGACACTTCAATCTTCCCCATTCATTCAGTCACGTGACGATCTCCAGCATTTGCTTCCATTTCACCACCACGGACGGTCAAACAGAAAGAGCAAAATGTAATCTTCAGATTTGGGATGATCGCTCCCCATGAGATTAATGAGCGCTTTTCATTTGTTTTTCTCACTTGACTTTTTCTTGTTTTATTTTGTCTTTTATCTCTCCTTTGTTCTCTCACCTCTTCTTCTCTCTTTCTTTCTCTCCTTTTTAAAATCTCTTTTTCTTCCTTGGTTGTCTCCTTGTTTTACCCCTTTTTCTAAGTTCCATTCACTTTGACTTGTGACTCCTGTAATCCTCTCTGATGAGAAGTAAAACTGAGTCATTCTCACCCCACATAATCCTTATCCCTGATGCAGCTATGTTGCAGCCCCATCAACCTTCTCCCTTATCCAGTCTCACAATTTTCCCCAAACAGAGCGTTAACGCCCAAAACATCAGCCGCTTCCCACTGCAGCGGTTACCATCGTTTGATCAACGCTTTGTTGATCCCATCTGTTGTATAATTTCAGGGTTGACACGTCAGTTAATCCAGGATGTTATCTCACCTGAATGATGATTTCAGTTTTAGTTTATTTTCAGTGATGTAGTGCTCAGCAAGGTTTGATAAGGTGGCCACTCACGCTGCTGCGACATTCCACAGGAACTGCACGACTTGCTCGATGCAAAAGGAATGGATGCGGCACCCGCAGATGGTGATCCTTCACAACATACGAAGTTGGTCAACTCTATCTTCGACATGTTTGGCGGTGTCGAGGTTGGGATCTCTCTCGGGCTCGATTTATTTATTTTTTATTTATTTATTTATTTATTAGCGATTCAGATGTTCCTGTTTGCTCACTGTGGTTGTGCTTTCCAAGCTCGTCGTGGAGATCATAATGAGGCCCTCACTGCTTCCGCATGTGAAACTCCACCAAGACAGTAAGTGGCATTGCAGCTCATGTTGGGCATGCTGTTAATGATTGGTTATTGATGACGTCATGTTCATTTTCCTTTGAGAGTTCCTTGATTAAAGAGCACTAATTTAATGGATTTGTTGCACCAAATGTCATATTTGATGGATCTGACTGTTTTGGCAAATGATAAAACCCAGAGTGGAATTTTGATTTGATATAATGAACAGGAAAATTTTGCATTTAAAATAAATAAATAAAATCTTCTGAGTCACTGCAGAGGAATCAAGTGAACAAATAACCAATCCTTTCACACCATGAGGCACAGAGGGTGACCAAGGAAGTTTCATTTGGCTGAGGATTACAATCCCGGACAGGTTGCCACTCCGATGCAGGATACTTGAGCGGCTTATTACACCAGTAAGCTGGTAGCCATTTTGCTGACCTCAGAAGGATTGATAGGACAAGTCAACCCACCTGGTGTTATTTCAATGGAATGAACAGAGGCTCAAACTCAGGACGCTAAGATCTTAAGCCAGCCATCTTAACCGTTAAGACAACACCAGACCTCGAGGAATCAAGTGAACTACGGAGGGGAAGCCGTAGCCAGAGGTATTCCTAGGGGTGTGGGGGAGTGAGGGCAGTGCATGGAGAGTGAGGAATGAAGTCTTTGATGAAGAGAGAAACTCCTCCACCAGGATGAGGCTCAGGTCTGTTATACCGGAGGAGGGAGTAACCAGGGAGATATACTTGGGAGTCAGAGACGTCTTGATGGAGGAAAGTTTCTGGGAGGCAGATTATGTCTGGTTTGTCAGTGGCAACCTGTATGGAGAGATCTGAAAGGTTTGAGCGAAGGCCCTGGATATTTGAAGTCCACACTGTTAATGAAGAGGGAGGGGAGGTGGCTTTGGGTGCAGGGGGTGGGAGAGGAGGGGGAGGGTAGGACAAGGGAGGAGTGGGGGAGGTAAGGAGGGTTGTTGAGAGAGTGTGGGGGATTGCAGAATAGCTTGGGGAGGGGGCCGGATGAGGAGGAGAAAAGGCTCTGTGGTGCTGGGGGAGAGGGGGGGGCAGAAGGCAGTTGTGGATTTGAGGAGGTGGAGTGATGAGATGGAGGTGAAAGGGCAGGGGAAGGAGGCAGCTTTGTGGATGAGAGGGGAGGGGGAAACTTTGAGAAGGGTGAATGGGGAGAGTTGAGGGAGAAAGGTGAGGGGGGAGTTTTTGAGAGGAGAGGGAGGCTTGGAGGGAAAAAGAGTGTGATGGTTGCTTTGCGAGTGACGGGTGAGAGGGGTGAGTTGGCACTGAAGTTGTAAAAAAAGAATGCATGATGGAAAGTGAGCACTCATAGCAAACTGGGGGTTTTTTAAGTTTTAGGTCAGAGATGCGATTGAACACATTTCTTGAGGGAAGCAATAAAGGCAAATTCAGAGAATGGAGAGAAGAAACGCTGCAACAGTTGGATTTTTTTCGGCAAGGTATGAAGGAAAGGGCGAATTGAGAGCAGTCTGTTGAAATAGCAGAAGAGTAGAGTTGTGCATTATGATACAGTAAAGAGTACCACACGTGTGAAAGAGGAAGATGAATCATTACAAGAGATCGTTTTTATCTCTTGTTCATGAATTGTTCAAGAAGCAGTTCCTCAAAAGTGAACTTTCCTCTCGGTTTAAATAAATAAATAACGTTTTTAATCAAAAGCGATCTTCTTCACGTGGACGAAGAGAGTAACCTTGTTTATTGTGAATGGAAGCAGCCAGATTGAGAGGCTGTTACAAACACTCATCATTTTACTGGACAATGAGGTGCCGACAAAGCTGTTTCAAAATGAAATCTCAACTTTTCCAAACAAAATGTCGGCGTAACCAAAAAATTGTGACGACTCTTCACACCGCGTGACGATGGCTGACGGAACTGTCCACTCCTCACCGCAGCAACATGGTAACTATAACAAATACGAACATGTTACCCTCCTTTTAACACTTGGTGAACGGCACATCTACAACGGATGGGGAAAGGTGTTCACCTGAAATCAAGGTGCACGGTTTCAGGTCGTCGTCGAGGTGCTGCGGCGCCTCGTTTGCGTCGGGACAGGGAAACCGTGCTCCGTTCGTTCCTCGGGTACTCCGACCGTGCCTCCGTCGATTGGACGAGCACGTATAACAAACAATGCGAACGTCACAATTGGAAAACAATTATTTCCACCAACGCCTTTATTTATTTCAACACCCAAGGGTCCGAATGATTGAAGGTTGTTTGTAAAAGCAGTGGATCAGCAGTTGATTAACCAACTCTGAAAACTTGCACACTTTGCTATGAATTCCAATTTTAAGGCCTTCTTGGCATCAGGAAAAAAAAAAAAGGATGAAGAAGACAGAAGAAGAAAAACAAGAAGAGGAATAAGAAAGGCTCAAAGACTTTTTAAAATATCAAACATGACGTCAAAACAGGTGT
>NW_028222169.1:50000-61788 GCF_056783735.1 Eptatretus burgeri
TTCGGAGCTGTCGTATACACAATGGTCATGCCCTCCCTATAAGTTTTCCCTTCAGTGTAATACGACCAAAACGACCGTTAAAAGGATCATCAAACGTGGAAAGGTTCGAGTCGACATCATATCACGGGCCTTGTGAAGGCCATGGTAAGTGTGGGCCTCAGGCCTCTAGGTCAGTGCAATTGGCATTAGGATGCTCATGGTCAACAAAGAGTTGCTAATTCCACGGGGTTTCTGGGGATCTCGTGGGATTGTGAGTTGGACAGGCAACCGTGATGGGTCCGTGACACGCAGGAGCCATGCTGTTGCTGTTTTTCGATCGCAGTTCCTGGAAGCTCCTTTGGGATCGATTTTTTCCGCCATCAATTTGCATATAAATAAACATAAGGGCAATAACCCCTGGGTGCTCACCTGGCAGCGGCTCGATAAGATAACCAGGGAACCACCGGTAGGCATGGATGACCCACAAAATATGTAATTGAGAAGAAAGTAAAAACCTATTGATTTCTTATAAATGCCATGAACAAAACTTGGTACATACATGGTGAGTAATCTGTCTGGTGTTGGCTTAATGGGTAGAGTGGTGGGCTTGGGATCCAAGGATCCTGAGTTTGAATCCCCCTTGGCTGTTGAATTAATACTAGGTGGGGTTGACTCTGCCCGTCATCCTTCCGAGGTCCACTAAATGAGTGCCAGCATGCTGGTATTCTATGTTGGAGTGCTGACCCGTCCAGGGTCGTGCCCACTCGCCCAGGAGACTGCCGAGGCAGCACCAATGCTCTCCATGATCCCAATGGTGATGAATGTTGTGGTAAAGGGGGAGGGGAGGACAGAGAGTTGGGGATGGGTGGAGAGCAAAGATGGCACAGTCAGGAGGGGAAAGTTGAGGACATTTGATGTGGAGTAGAGGGATTGAGGAGTTGGAGTGAGGGGTTGGGAGGAGGATTGAAGTCTTCAGATATGTAGTGGGAGTGGAGGTTGATGACTTGGGGTGTGTGAGGGGGGTGGAGGCGAGTTGAGGATCTGAAGTCACATTGAACATTGCGTGGATGTTCCGCGTGTCCCTGTAAGTTAAATTATAAAACTGGAAAGTATCTCAAAATGCAAAGCCCGTCCGCGTCCGCTTTGTACTCAAACTAAACTTGATGAAAACAGCTAAAAAAAACATTAAAATGTATTAATTAGTTTTCTCCATATTGTAATATAAATAATTTGTTGAAAATTTGATCACAAATAAAAAGCCCAAATGGTGAAAAGGTTCATGTCCTTGACGGGCAAGGGCACATGCACATGAAACCCCATGTCTCCCGCTGCGTGCGTCCTCCATCCCCTCCCCCCGCACCCCACACACACGACTGTTAGACGAGACAAACAGCCACTGTGATTGGAGGAAGTGCGGTCACTTCCCGGAGCACTCTGGGTACCAGTGACGTCGCTACAAGTGGACCTTTCATTTTCTACGGAGGAACTTCCTCCTCCCCATGGACACCACCTTCACCAAAACTTCATTCTCAGAGCCTGTTAAGATCAAATTTCATTTTCTCGTGTCTGAGGGGATCAAGGAAAGGCAATCGATGCAATGCAGGAGAAATTCTGAATCATTTTATCTCGAGAACGAGCTCATGGGCAAAAAAAAAAGTTTGAGTTCGTACAAAATAAAAAATTTCTGTTCAAAATCAATGCAAGGCTAGGGAGTTGGGGCGTGCGAAAGGTGAATCAGTTGTACCATCGGATGATCTGACGAATGTCGGAACCATGGCTCGTCGGCCTTCCTTCGACGCATGATACGTGCAGCAAGTTTTGAGTGAAGTTAAACATGTACTTACGAGAGTCATGGCAACTTGTGCAAAGCGTTCATACGTCTGGCAAACGTACGGCAGGCCCAAGTTATCCAGGAGAATCATTTGTAAAATAAATGTTGCCACCTGACAAAACAAAACATGCAACCGAATCAGTCACCGCATATATATATATATATATATATATATATATATATATATATATATATATATATATATATATATATATATATATTATACGTACACAAAAGCAGCACGGATGTTTTTGCTTCAGATGCGGAACCCGGGTTAATTTAAATCATATTATCGGGAGCGATCGAAGCAGCAGCCTGTTGCCTATGCACCGCCCAAGCAAAAGGATGTATCAGAAGAACGTGTTGCAAGCTTGGATGAAGATCGCCCTCAGGGTGAGTACTCTTCCATGGAACGAACAATCATGAAGATGACAAGAACAAGAATTGCTCAACAATACACGTCCCCGACCGATTTGATATTTTGGAACTGAAAAATTGATGAAACGTCCTGAAACTCGAACTTGTTCCGTCACGTACCATCATCAAGCCATGTACCAAGTTGCAGTTGAAGATGTTAAAGGGGATGGGGAAAAAAGTCTGAAAAACCACAGTCGGAAAGGATGGACGGACCGAGAGCAAATCTGTCGTCCACCCCGCCCCCCCTCCGGTGAAACCGGAAGGGGACTAACAAGCTAATTATTCAATACTTATTAATCAGGATTGTTATAATGATTGCTGTGTAATGCTGTTTACTTTATTCTACTGCAATGGACATGCTACTTCAAACAAATCGATGAAGAAGCGATTATAATGGAGCTGAAACGACGAAAGCAAAATCGTTAAGAACAGCAAGCATGAAGCAAACACCATTAAAGGCCCAGTCACACCTTGACGTTTTCGCCAGCTTATGCCGATTTTTGGAAAATTTGTCCAAAACGCTGGTACACGTGGAATACGTTATGGGTAAGTTTTGATAACATTGAGAGCACGCTGAAAAACACTGCCATACGTCGTTGTACGCTGGCTTTAAACGTTGTACTTTTCGGTTGTCCTCAAATTTTCCATGCTTGAAATTTTAAGACTTATGCCAACGTATGACTCACACGTTCCGCATAACGCTGGCCATAAGTTGTAGGCACGTCACACCATCGTTGACACACGTCGACACACGTTACTTGTGAGTTACTCATAAGTCGAAACATGTCGAGGTAATGTTTAGCGTACCCGAAACTTATTTCTAACCTATGAGTAACGTGTTGTACTCACGTTACACGATCGGTGACACACATCGACACACGTTACCTGTAAGGTGCTCATCAGTCGAAACACATCAAGGTCATGGTTCGCGTGAGTGTTCCAGACTACCTGGTTTTATTTTTTTTTATTTTTTTCTTCCTTCCTTCGGTATGATGGTGATTTCGACACTTCGATTTCTAGTGCGGTTATAATATAATATAATTAATAGGCTACCGCTCAACGATTTAAATCATAACCACACTGTACACTGAACACCGTCATACCGAAGAAAAAAAAAACCGAGAGTCTGGAACATTGACGCTAACCATTACCTTGACGTGTTTCGACTTACGAGTACCTTTCAAGTAACGTGTGTCGATGTGTGTCAACGATTGCATATCGTGCGTAAAACTTATTCCCATCGCATGCGGAGCGTATGTCATACGGCAAGTACGTCGTAAAATTTTCAACATGTTTAAAATTACAAGACATACTCCACTTAATACGACGTATGATAGCGTACTTTGGCGTTCTATTCACGCATACCAAACTTACCCATTCCGTATTCGACGTGCGCCAGCGTTTTAGACGCATTTTTCAGAGGTCGGCATACGCTGGCAAGATCGCCAAGGTGTGACTGCGATGTTGACACTTCCATTTCTGCGGCGGTTATGATTTGAATCGTTGTGCGGCAGCCTTTTCATAACCTACGCCACGTCATCGTCGGCGATACGTGCAGCGCGCTATGCATAAGTTAGACTATCGTTGGGCATAGATTGTGAACGCCGACAACAGGTTCAGCATTCGTTGGTATAAATTATCTATAACACAACGAAACGTTCTGTGTCCGTTACTAATATGTTATGCATAAGACCAACAAGTTATGAATCGGTCCGAATCTTTTAAAAAAAAACATCAAAAGTTCAACGTAAGCAAGCATTTTTTACATACATTTTAATACGTTGCCATTGCTGGCTAAAACGTCAAGGTGTGACTGGGCCTTAAGGAAGCATCACTGAGTACCTAACAAGACAAATCATACCAATGTTCCCCATTATCAAGAGGCGTGCATGAACCTACCATTTTTGAAAGTTCACAGTCAAAGTCCATGATGTGCAAGCAAAGAGGGATGACCTCTGTGCCAATAAGGAAGTTGAACACACTCCGTGCATTACCCTTTACCAGAGCACCTAAACACAGGAATCAAAAGTATTTCCATGACAACCAAAGATTAATACTCCGTATAAATTACCACAATCGCTTACTGACAACAGTACAAGGAAAACAATGCACTCACTCGAACAATGTTGACTAATTCAGGAAACTCTCTCCCAGTGATGTAACAGAACCACTCAATCAAAGGTTGTTTTAAAGATTAAAAAAATATATAATAATAATAATAATAATAATAATAATAATAATAATAGTAAAGGAAAACTGATGTTCCAGGGTTTTTCATCGTGAAAACAAATAACACAAGTCCACCTGGATGTGAACCTGGTCAACACATTTTAATGTCTACACTTTCACAATGCAGAGCATCTCGGCCGGAAGAGAGAGAGGGGCGCAAGAGGCCGGAAGACAGAGGGGCGCAAGAGGCCAGAAGAGAGAGGGGGCGCGAGAGGCCAGAAGAGAGAGGGGGCGCGAGAGGCCAGAAGAGAGAGAGGGCGCGAGAGGCCGGAACACAGAGGGGTGCAAGAGGCCGGAAGACAGAGAGGCGCAAGACGCCATAAGAGAGGGGGCACAAGAGGCCAGAAGAGAGAGTGGGCGCAAGAGGCCAGAAGAGAGAGGGGGGGCAAGAGGCCAGAAGAGAGAGGGCGCAAGAGGCTTGAAGACAGAAGGGAGCGAGAGGCCGGAAGACAGAGGGGTGCAAGAAGCCGAAAGACATAGGAGCGCCAGCGATTCGGAAGATCACCCGAGTTGAGAGCAAAACAAAGTGTCCATGAAACTTACCAATGACTCCAAAGCTTGACAAACACAAGAACTCAAAGGGTATGGTTTGGTTCGTGGAGTGAAGGAAAGGAAAAAGAAAAAAGAGCATTTGTGTGGAGACAAATGCGTCCCTGAAAAAAAAACCATACACAAATTACCTTCCAAATGAAAGTTTTCTCATTCGAAGGATTTAAAAAGAGGAAGAATTATCAAATTAAAAAAAAAAATTAAATTTTCTTGTGAATAACACATCACAAGTATATTTGAGATATATTTGAATGTAAATTGTAATGTTTCCTCGAAGAGGTCAAATTTGTGAAGGTGTTGATTGTCAGCATGAATTGAGGGTTTCTCGGTCACCCGTACCAGTCCTTGAGGACATCCACCTGTCGGGAGTCAGGGGTGCCGAACGCATCATCATGGAACATCCTTCTGTTTAACAAATGCCTAACCTGAGGAATGCTGATCACCTTGTGACCATTCTCCTTTTTTATGACAAAAAACAAACAAAAAACAAATCTACCCCCCCAACCTCCCAATCCCACCGCCCCCCCCACAAGTAATACAAAAAAGGCGAGAGGAGGTGCAATAGATCAGACCTGGTCTCCGGATGCGAGGCAATACGTTGTAACAATGACAGGGCATTGCAAATACGGGTCGACTGACGAGCGGTCAGAGTAGGAGGGTTGAGCGAAGGGTAGACGTTCACGATCTCCTGCAAAACACATTGCCAATGCATTGATGAGCCTCCGCCACACATTTCCTTCATATTCGGCACATGTACGCAATAATATCTGGGCATGAAGCAAGTAAAATGATTTTGGGATCGCAGACAAAAGTCATGGGACACACAATTTTATTTCTATATTTTGGCAATTACTGTACAGTCGGACCCCGACATTGGCCGGGGATCCTTTCCAGAAAAATGCCACAAATGTCAAATTCGCAAATGTCGGGGCATTGTTTCAATGGGAAAAGGGGGATAAGTTCCCGGTGGTTTCAAAAGGTAAAAGCAAAAAAATCCCCTGAAAAGCCACAAATACGTCCACAAAAAAAACCGCGAATACGCGAAGCACAGGGCTGCAAATGTAGAAGCAGGTCAGAAAAACCACGAATACACGAAGCACAGGGCTGCAAATGTAGAAGCAGGTCAGAAAAAACGCGAATACACGAAGCACAGGGCTGCAAATGTCGAAGCAGGTCACATTTTATGAACCGGAAGTAGCAGAACCGCAGATGTCAGGGTCCAACCTTGTTTATAATTTTTTTTTTTACAGGAAATAATATTATGGGACTTTTGGTAACCATTTTTTATGTACATATACACTTTACCACCTACCTCCACTACCATCACACAACAGTGGAGGAAGTGAGCCAAATATATTTAGTACAATGGCTTATAATACCCCGTCAGCAGCAGGGATCAGTAAACCACTTGCACCGTGGCATTTGTACAAGCAAATATCATACGTCATCGTCCGATGACAAAAATCGTTCGTCGCCCCCATGGCGGTTGTGCCCATGACCTGAGCCAGGGTCCTGCTAACAGGAATACAATTTATTTTATTACGCTCTACCAGGAATACAAACAACAAGGAAAAATGCTTCAAAAGGTGCCCTTCGAGGCGAGACGTAGATACACTTGCTCCATTATATGTAGAGACTTTACCATCACCGCAACCAATATACCACCTTGAATTGTTTATTTTATTTTTGCACACTTTACCATCTCCGCTATTTACATTTTTATTTATTTAAATATGCAATGGACACGCCCCATTTTTAAGATGGAGTTGGGGAGGAAAAAGAAGCCTCGCATCCTCGTTTTTGAATACTTCTGACATTGACATGAACGTAACACAATGGACATGAAGGAAGAAGAGAAGACCCAAGTTGAAGTAAAACAGCTGGAATGCGAGTATAAATGTCGGACATGTTTGAATCAACTTGTTCCTGTTGCCAAATGAACCAAACAATTCCACCTTTCTCGAGTTTGGATACTTCCTTCCAATTTTCAGCGCTGACCACGAGTTCTACTTCACTGATGTGGAGAAAAAAAACAATTTACGGGCAATGATTATGATGCAATCGAATGAGAATCACTCCAAACCAAGTGGTGTACTCCCAACGAGATTTAATTTTTTTTGGAAGGTGTAAGATCAACGCAAATAACAAACAAAAAACAAATAATATCTGCAGGTGAACATGATCACATGACATTAACGAGAACGGCACTCAGTGAACGTTTTGGAACCCACTGAAAGGTGGAATTTGGATTCGGACCTGAAACAAAATCGAATCGGCTTGTTCTTGTCACCGGACCAACTCATCCACCCAGTTTTGTCATAACTCGTCCACAACTTTTTCAAATATCTTGCAACGTATCGTTTTTGGCCCTATCTCTCAATGGAGAAGAATCGTTTAAAAAAAAAATGTTGTTTCCGGATCCGGACTCGGACCTTCACCAAAATCTAATCAATTTTTCGTCGTCACACATCCAACCTCCTTGTCCACCAAGTTTCGTCCGAATCAGTCCACAACTTTTTGAGCTATCCGATTCACAGACAGGGATGAAAACAACCTCCCACCCACCTTCGGTGGCGGAGGTAACGACAAGAGAGTTCATGGAACACCTCAACTCGTGCAGTCTTGAGAAAAAGGACGTGGGAAGGGTCTTTTCAACTCTCGCTTTATGTTTCCGAGCACGATCTATATTCGCTTTGTTTGTGAACTTTGAAGGACAGGTGCGATGGCAACCACATATGAAGCTGACGAGTCAAAGGGTAAAATCCAGAGCTGAACCATTCTTGTGTTTAATTTTCCTGGTCTCGGTGGTGGATTCTAGTCGTCGTGGTTCTCATTTGTGATTAAGGAAAGGCCCGTTGAGGGATAAATTCACTGCGGTTCTTCAGAACGCATGTCAGACGCGCCCTTGGCTCACTCGGCCTGATTGTCATTGAGACGCGTGGTGTCCAGTCGGCGTAACGCTTGGCCGGTTTGATGCCTCCAATCTTAATGGTATCTCGCGTCATTGGACGCGTGATCCGGCAAGGTCTTCAAAACGGTTGACCGTTAGCGTTCGCGTTGAGACGACTCCTCGGATTCCAACCAGGCAACTGGGGCGACCATGCCCATAAATTAGTGTTGCGAAATCGGCCAATTTCAAATCATGTTTGTGTAATGGCTGGTGATTATTAGGTGAAATTTTCTTTGTTTGTTGCTTTCTGGGTAAAACAATTGTGCGGAATCCAAGAGGGAAGTGAAGTGTGAAATCATTTCACCTGATTTCATTGGAATTATTTGACGTCGAAGATGTGAGTGTGAAAGATAACTTTTGACTGTCGGCTCGGGCAAAACAAGTTAAAAGGTTGGGGGATGAGTGGGGGGGGCAAGTAGAGGGGGCAATGATGGGTGGGCTGGGGGGATGGGTAAGGGATGGAGGGAAGACCTTAGAGAAAAAGAAAAAAAACATTAGTGCCACAGCATGGGTGCGAGGTTAGGAACCGACACCCGCTTCTTGCTAAGTTCGTGCAGCGCGTACTCCCGGGTCTGAGGGCTCGATATCTCATTGATCCACATGCAGATCTTCTTCCGGTCTTCTTGGTTTATTGCTGTTGCATTCCGCTATGAGGGTACAAGGGGGGAAATAAATAAATAAAGGCATACAAGTCCTCATCAAGGACAACCACACCTTTAAAAATGGGACGTGTGCATTTTACATTAAAATAAACAAATAAATCGTTCGAGGTGGTATTCAAGTCGTGGAGCAGGTGAGATCGATATAAACTCGAGCGTTCCGAGAACACTTCACCCCGTGCAGTCTTGAGAAAAATGGCGTCGGAAGGGTCTTTCAAACTCTTGGTGTGCATGTTTCACGAAACAAACAGTGCTCGGCACGGACATTTGTCTGACTGATGAATCTCACTCTGCCCTCAGGGCATGAGACTCTGTGAACACTGAATCACAGTCACTCTGCCCTCAGGGCATGAGTTCTGAATATTACAGTTACTCTGCCCTCAGGGAATGAGTGCTGAATATCACAGTCGCTCTGCCCTCAGGAAATGAGTGCTGAATATCACAGTCGCTCTGCCCTCAGGGAATGAGTGCTGAATATCACAGTCACTCTGCCCTCAGAAAATGAGTGCTGAATATCGCAGTCGCTCTGCCCTCAGGGCATGAGTTCTGAATATCACAGTCACTCCGCCCTCAGGAAATGAGTGCTGAATATCACAGTCGCTCTGCCCTCAGGGAATGAGTGCTGAATATCACAGTTACTCTGCCCTCAGGGAATCTATATATTAATACTGAAGGACCAATTTTGTGCTCCTCCTCGTGGTCGCGTCATGTTTTTCTCGGTACTGTGACGTGGACTGAAAGAAACTTCGTACCTGTAAGAGTGCATAGCACACAGTGGCGATAGTCATCTCTCAACTCTGAAGCAGAATAAACACTTTTCGTTGAGATGGGGGCGAGAAGTGAAGAGACGGGGGTTGGAGAGTGAAGAGGCGGGGCTGGGTAATTAAATTTTTGGGCAGGGGTAAGCAAATTGAAGGCGGGGGAGGGAATGGGGCAGGGGCGGGGGATGAGTAGGCGGGGGCAAGCACGCCCTGTCCAGTCCATGTCCCTCGAGTGTGGGTGAGCTGGTGAGGGTGGTTGAATGAACGGAATCCGTCTGTGACGGGGTTTCGGCCAGTGAGTGCTGAATATCACAGTCGCTCTGCCCTCATGAAACCCTTAGAGTGATGGGATTACCTTCACCTCATGGGACTGTGTCCATTGTGACATGCACGTTCGTGGCACGAGGTGCGGCGCTTTTCCCGTGTGCGGCGTGGGGTGCAGCACATCTCGCAGGCACGGTACACTGAGGACTGTACAGTGAATGCTTGTGGGCGAGGGAGGGGGCGGGGCTCCTGTCGCGGTCTTGGGCACGTGAGTGGAGGGGCGGGGCTCCTGTCACGGCCTTGTGCGAGTGAAGGGAGTGGGCGGGGCTCCTGTCACGGCCTTGTGCGAGTGAAGGGAGCGGGCGGCGCTTCTGTCGCAGCCTTGGGCAAGTGAGGGAGTGGGCGGGGCTCCTGTCACGACCTTGTGCGAGTGAGGAGAGTGGGCGGGGCTCCTGTCACGGCCTTGTGCGAGTGAAGGGAGTGGGCGGGGCTCCTGTCGCGGCCTTGGACACGTGAGTGGAGGGGCGGGGCTCCTGTCACGGCCTTGTGCGAGTGAAGGGAGTGGGCGGGGCTCCTGTCACGGCCTTGTGCGAGTGAGGAGAGTGGGCGGGGCTTCTGTCGCGGCCTTGGGCACGTGAGGGAGAGCGGGGCTCCTGTCACGGCCTTGTGCGAGTGAGGAGAGTGGGCGGGGCTTCTGTCGCGGCCTTGTGCGAGTGAGGAGAGTGGGCGGGGCTTCTGTCGCGGCCTTGTGCGAGTGAGGGAGGGGGCGGGGCTCCTGTCGCGGCCTTGGGCACGTGAGGGGAGGGGGCGGGGTCTGCATTGATACAGTGTCCCGTGTGAAGCGCCGGTACCTCTCGCTTGTCGCTATTATTTTATTTTTATAAACATAACACACGGGACGGCCGGCTTAACGCCCCTCCGAAGGTGAGCGCACTGCAATGACAAATCACGAGAGCGGCAGTTTTATCGCCAGGTCGGGATTCGAACCCACGTCACCACCGAAAGGGATTGTTCAAAAGAAAAATGGACATCCAGTGTTTTACGTTTGAAGCGAAATAAGTACAATGGGTTCAACCTCGTCCGAAATGGTGGACAGACGAGCACAGTGCACACCACAAGGGAGAACCGTCATGTCGGTGTGAATAATTACATTTTACCGCTTTCTAAAAGGATCGGAGGATTGAGACACATTCACAGAGCAGACATCAGGTTGTCCGATGTCAGATTTAAAAAAAATCACAAGAACACAAGATATAAATCCCGTCCGAGACCCATCGTCACGAGGCACGAGCAGTTGAACGCACCGGACGATCCCATTGGTCGATTTTCAAACAAAGCGATCGCTGATTGGTCGAGCTCGAGCACTCAAACTGGAACGTCATCTCGGCTCTTCCCGCCATTTCACCTCACAGTCAATTCCACCGAGACCAGTCAATTCCATTTCGTCCGAATCCGTCCACAACCTTTTGAGATATCGTGCTCACAGACGGACAGAAAGTGGTGAAAACAGTTCACCTCTTCCGCCTTCGGTGGTCGAGGTGACGAGAGACCAAGCAACAACGTACCTCGTTCAAGGGTTCCGGGGTTTTGGGCGGAATTTTCGGGGCATGAGAGGGACACATTGTGGAGAAAACAAACGTTGCCAAGGAGCACGGCGCCTGGCAACGATTGGCGGTCACGAAAGGAAAAATGGCGCGAAATGAAGAACGTTGCATGAGGAGTGAGGAGTGAAGCCTCGCGCACAACACCCCGCTGTGTGTATCCCTCCGCGAAGCACTACTTCTCAGCAGACAGGAATCCGGCGCTCACGTGGTTTTGTACTTCACGTGTGTTTATTACTTCACGCGATGTTCATGTAAATAAATCTACATTTTGCGTTCGATCTCTGAGGTTTTTTCCTTTCATTTCGCGCTTTTCGCTCCTCATCGGTTTACTTTCCCTTCGCGGATGGATATTCCACCGGCGCTCACAAGAATGAAACGGTGATGCGGTCGAAGTTGGTGTCTCTGGCGGTGGAAATTTTTTTCTCGATTTCGGATTTCATTTTTAATTTCTCAACGAAGAAGAGACTTGTGTGGTAAAAGGTGTTTTTATTTGTGTGAATAATAAATGATTAGTCAATAAAAGCGTTACAAGTGACAATGGAGTT
>NW_028222170.1:0-61516 GCF_056783735.1 Eptatretus burgeri
ACGCTTCGTGACCATATTTGGTCGAAATCCACACCTGCTTGGGATATGGAATTCTGCCCACACACACGCCCACATGCCGGCAAACGCACGAAGAATGCCGCGATGAGCACTGAAGGAGTTTTGTTGTTATTTGTTGTTGTTGGGAGTAAACATCCTATCCATAAAATAACTGCGCAGTGCACGTACATTGTAATCACCAATTAGAGAAGCATAGGAGCGGGACCCCACAGCTTGGGAAACACATACTTACCGATATAACTGATCTATATGACCCACCTGGCTGTTGATGCCGCAGTAAGCTTCCAAATTCGCAACCAACCTACGTCCTCCAATGTTGATCACAAGGGACAAAATTTCATGAAGAAATGTTTAAAATGTTCCACGTAATTGAATGTTTTGGTGTTCTTGACCTTCTCACCTCATCAGAGGGGTAGTGCTAAGAATGAAGGACTGCACTCCACAAGCTTCTTGCCAAGTGATGATCCATAACTACCAAGTTTGGTGAATTTTCTTTCTAACCTGCATTTCACGGAGAAAAGAGTGGCGGATGGACAGACACAGACACAGACACGAGACAGACAAACAGAGCCAATTACGAAAAAGCGTGTGGATAATCAGTAAATAAATTGATTAATTTAATTAATGAGGCTCCCAGCGTTGGTCAATGATTCATCAGCATGGACGTCCTTCTTTGATTGGACGGCCCCTTAAATTGATCTATCACCCCTTAGGTAAACCAACAGGGTCCAACATGACCATTTTACATCACGGTCAAAATTCAAAGGTAACCCCCAACCCCCCCAACCAGGGGTGAGGGTTTAAATCCTCCACCAAGGCGTTTCCACCCAAACGTGAGCGGACGTTGTTTTCACCCCTGTTGTGTGTCTGTGAACACAACATCTCAAAAATTTGTGGCCGGATTCAGACGAAACGACATGGATGAGTTGGGTGAGGGAGGAAGAGAACACTCCGATTACATTTTAGCGGTTCCAGGTCCTGAATCCAGATCCGATTTATCGAGTGGATACAAAACGTGAACTGTTCAGCCTGTGGCAACGAGGTCCGCCGCTCCACCGAGGTGCCGTCCAAGTTTTTCTGTTCCCATCGATCTGTTTCGGGTTCAAGAGGCGATGACCATCAGGTGAAGTCTACCTGTCCAGTCGGCGCAATGACGTCGAGTATTTATATAACACACAGTAAATCTCATTTCTACACAAATGACTCAGACCAAGTCCACGAGTTTAGCAGCTGCCCAGCCTCTGGACCGTCCAGTCTTGTCCCGCCCCACAACTACTTTTAATACCTCAAAAAAAGCGCCAGTCCTGGACTTGGTTGTTGTGGTGATACGTACATATCGGAAGGTGCTCTCACTGGGTGTCCGGGTGTGGATTCCCTCCATCTTGACCCGAGTGCTGTTCGGTGTGTGCATTTAACCCGATTGGATGTGAGCCTGACTGCAGTATCTTCTGAACAAATATCAGTACTTGTTTGCTCATTGAATCCACATGTTTTGCAACTTAAAACCAATCAATTGCAACATTATATTCATTCATACTTCACCATCACGTGTGCAAATGGAAATTGATAAATCTTTCAATCATCCTATCAGATCTCGTCTTGAACAAAAAGGGGCCACAGAGTGAACTCTCAGTTGTCTGAGAGAAATGGAGTGGGTATGAGAGGAACAGGAAGAACACTATCAAATGAGACATAAGCAACCATCGTTGAGTCAAGTCATGAAGAATGGACTGACCATGAGAGAGAAGCTGGGCAGTGGGTGGGAAACCCAATCTCAAGTGTACACCTCCTACACTGTCTGTTGTGTCTTGTGCACTGCCACAGGTCACGTAAGGGAGCATGTGCCGAGAGCAGCGCTGCGTCCACTTTCCGCCCGGTACTCCAGGGGCCTCTCAGTCTTTTGCCATCCCCCAGGCAGATGCCTGGCCAATCCCCATCTCCTTGAGATGCCGATCAACTCCTGTCTGCAACCACGTGGTCGGCCCCATTGGCCTCCTCCACTGCAGGGCTCCCTTGCTGAGAGAATCTGGTGAGCAGGATCAGCATCAGGAAAACGAGCCACATGACCATACAGCCCGCAGCTGACTCTCACGGACGATACAGGTAACAAAATCTCATTTTGAGTCTTTCTCAGCAACCACTCGTTGGACACAAAAGTCCGACCAGCAGTATCGCCTGGAAATATAGGTCCAGAACATGGTGTCACTGCATCTCACAGCATTCTCAGTACCAGAGTATCGTTTCAGACATTAGATTGATCTAGTTTCGGTGGCACCCCACGAAGACCGAGAATCCTCAGAGGGCTTCCGGATTCATTGAATCAAACGGTTTGCAGAGATCAACAAGCTGCAAGCATCTGCCACAGAAACTCGTCAAATTCTGTGTTTGCTGAGGACTATAAGCAATTGAGAAAATATATATATATTTTTGGTGTCATTTAGTTTTCCACTCAACTGCAGATTGTATTCCCATCTGTCAACATTCAATCCATTTTTGGAATTGAAAGAAACCCTCCTTCCTAATGGCAGAAGACGACTCTTCACAGAACAACAGGTGACTGTCAATCCCAGGGGACGTGGTCATTGCAAACAATGCCATCCATCGAAAAGACATTCAGAGCAGGATCATTCAGGACAATGATATCCATTTTCCTTGTCATTATCCATGCCACTGTAGTTTGGTAATGACTGACCATGTCCTCGAGAGAAACCAATTTAAAAGCAAGTGCACAGGGACAGGAACACTGAAAAGGGTAAAAGAAGATCTGGTATCTACACGATATTAGGTTACACTAACAATGTGGAGTTTACTGTAATCTTTATATTGCATAATCTGTGATACTCGTTTTTTTTCCAAACAACAATGGAGCTTGATGTCGGTCTTGCTCCACATGAATATGCATTTGTGGATGAGGCTGCTTTCAATTTAGAGCAAAAAAAGATGTGGACAAAATATTGGTAATCGAGCCACAGTTGATGTCCCGAGTCAGCGTGGAGGAAATGGAGGAGAATAATGTGTGCTGCCATTTGTAGAAACGGTGTGATCTCCCATAATGCCACCAGAGAGGTCCCATAATAGCACAGCATGCTTGCTGGTGTTCCGAATTCAATGTATGAAGAAGTCTTATCCCCTGAGAAGAGAGTGGTGGAAGAGCCAGAGCTAACAAACCTTATGCGTTGCGTGGGACAATGTCAGCTTCCACCACTCTCTGCTAATCGAGGAGCAGTTCGAAGCTTGTTTGCACACTCCTCAATGGTGTTCCTCCCACCATACTCCCCTCCGGTTGTCATTTTTATTTTCCCACCGAGCATATTGCAAAACGTATGACCGTAATCTCCATGAGCAGTGCAACACTTCTCCAGGCCAGGGAGGAGGCACGTCAACGAGCTATCTCTGCTGCAGATGCAAGTCAAGGAAGTGGCTTCGCCATGCAAGAAACTTTTTTTTTCCAGCATGTTTGACCACAGGAAACATTCTGTTGCGATGTTGATGTGGAACCTTATGGCCTTGCAGAAATCAAAGGCTGGATGCTCTCAATAAGCGTATGACCGTAATCCCCAAAACCAACTGTAACACTTCTACAATCCCTCTTTTCGTTCAAAAGTTGTTTCAATTGTAATTATAGCAAAGTATGATTTTATGGACAAGGTTTCAGTGATGTCTGTGTCATCTGGAGGCTAAAGTCGACTGAAAACAAAAGAAGATACACTTTTGGTAACATGTATTGTCTGCATTGACACAATAATTCCCAATAGAGTAAGAAGAGTAAACAGGCAGAAATGGGATTAAGAAATAATTAATGAAAAAAGGGTAAAACATTCTGATGTTCATACTTTGAATTTACTGCACCTTTTGTGAAATGGTTGATAATGTGAGATTTTCGTTTGATGACAAATCGATGATTTTCATGAGAGTCGTTGATTTTCGCGTGTATTTTCAGATGTGACGACATCATTGCATTTTGCAAAGGATTGTTGAAGTTTTGCAAACGACAGGACCATTTTGATTCGTGTGTTAACCGTTTTGTAGTATCCGTCAGTATTTTTCCAGGAAATGTGTTTGGGCGATTGAGAAAAAACTAACACCAAAAAAATTTAAGCGACTGCAAGACTTTAATCAAATGACGGAGCAAGAATGTAGGAAGGGAAAGCGAGCACCTGACGAACCGTGAGGGTGGTTGAGTCCTGCCACCCCTTACAGTGAGCACACACACACCACGGATACTTTGAGACTGAGTAGGGTCTCAAACCAAGGAGTTTCAGAAGGATGAGGAATGTCATGGCAGAGGGTGGAGTCATCAGCCAAGAGAGAAATGGGATTTTCCAGAGTCAGAGAGATCATTGATGAAGATCAGGAATAGGACTGGGCCCCAGAACACTGCTTTTGGGGCACTCCAGCCATGACAACGCGAGAGGAGATGAAGGGATGCCGTCCAGTCGGAGTCCCGATGAGAGCCACACGTTGGCTACGAGAGTTTCGAAAGTCAGGAAGCCATGTGTGGAGTTGGTCTTGGATGTCGTAGGCAGAGAGTTTGGAGAGTAATGAGGGATGCCAGACTGTATCCAAAAGCGCCAGATATGTCGACAGGGAATGCCCTGATCTCATGTCTGACATTGAAGGCCTCCATCCATTGTTGGGTGAGTAGAAGCAGCATGTCCAAGGTAGAGATGTGACCTGGTCTGTGAAACCAGAATTGGTGATCTGAGATGGGAGGTTGTTAGAGTAAAGGAATGATTTCATGTCAAAATCGATCATAGATTCCATGTGCTCACTTGCTGATGATTGGAAGTAAGCTAATTGGTCTGTAGTTAAGGGGATCAGTTTTTGTACCTTTGTATGTATGTAATGCTGTGATGTTGGTGGATTTCTAAGCAGATGGAAGATTACCTTGGGAAAATGATTGGATGAAAGGGGAGAGAGAGGATGTACAAGAGCCGCAGAGCAGGTTTTTAAGACACGTGAGCTAATGCCGTCCAGTCGAGTCCCAGAATCGGAGTCGACGGTTGAAAGAACCTTCTCCACCTTCTAAAGTACAAAAGTAACAGAGACTCCTGGATAAGGTGGGTGGCTCCACGACGGTGATGGATTGGTGGAGGGGGGCAAGAGGAGGCTCCGACAGGTGCAAGCAGGAGGTTAAGATGGGATGTGGCAGGACGTGGGTAGAAGATGGTGGGAGGGGTGGGAAGGGAGTAAGAGTCGGAGGGGATGGGATTGGGGGGGCAGGGCTGGGCAAGGTGAAGGGGGCCGATGGGAGGGGCAGGACGAGAGGAAGATGGGAGGGGGTGGTGTGTGGTGAGGGAAGCTGAGAGGGGATGCTCAGAATGGTGGGACAAGGAGCAGGCTGAGGGTTGGGGGGGAGGGCAGGACGAGGCAGGGGAATCCGATAGGTTCCAATAATTTAATTGCATTAACATGATGTACATATCAAATTGAAACCATTTGTAATATTTTTAAGACTAAAACTAGATAAACGACTGTTTTTTAATCATTTTTTGAAAAACTAGCAAATACAACCCATCACTTCGCTGACAGGGATATTAAGGGTGGGGGAGAAAGAGGGAGGGAGAGAGGAGGAGGGAGGGGGAGAGAGAGAGGAGGGAGGAGAGAGACAGGACAGCGGAGCTCGAAGAGGGGGGGAGGTGGGGAGAGCGACGCCTCACCTGGCGTTGCTCTACACTGCAGGGATGGGTGTGAGGAAGGGTGTGTGTGTGAGATAGAGATAGAGAGAGAGATAGAGAGAGAGATATAGAGAGAGAGATAGAGAGAGATGAGAGAGATAGAGAGAGATAGAGATAGAGATAGAGATAGAGATAGAGATAGAGATAGAGATATATAGATAAGAGAGATAGAGATAGAGATAGAGATAGAGATAAGAGAGATAGAGATAAGAGAGATAGAGATAGAGATAGAGATAAGAGAGATAGAGATAGAGATAGAGATAAGAGAGATAGAGAGAGAGAGAGAGAAAGAGAGAGACATATATAGAGAGAGAGATATAGATAGAGAGAGATATAGATGGAGAGAGAGAGAGAGAGAGAGAGAGACTTTTGAATTTTATTACAAAAGTATAAAATAAATTTTACAAACCATTTGTGAAAAAAAGAAACAAATGTTAAAGAAACATTTTTGGGAAACAGAACATAAGCAATTCATGGATACATCAGAAGGAAAAAAACAAGTGTTTCATTTGTAACACAACAAAGAACATTTTTCACACACCATTTATAAATAAAATCTTGCCCTTTCCCACACCTCTGCGATAGTGTAGGTACTCAGGTGGATTTGAGAAAAGAAATGAAAGTTCTATAAGTCAAAATTATATCACAAGCTGAAAGATCACCACTTTCCACCTTCTTTTTTCTGGTTTTATAAATTGACATTTTCGCCTCAGTGATCAAAAATTAACCACAACCAGACTTTCCATCTATCTCTTTGTAAGTCCAACAAATTATGAACTGAAAGGAAATCTGACCCAATAAAAGTGCTGGACAAAGGTCCTGGAAGAAGGAATGGCTGCAAAGAGGGGTTGTAAAATTGGTTCCTTCAGAAACATTGAGGTGGTCAAAGAACTGGTCTCCACGACGCAGTGACAAAGCTTGCGAGGCATTGATGACACTGCAAGTACAGAGGAAGCGATGACACATCAATCTTTGGGAGGTCGAGAAAAAAAGCTCACGACCATATCCCAGCCGACCTGCTTGCTTCAGCACACACAGGATTAAACTCTCCCCAAAGCATGTGACTGTAAAGAAGCTTCTTTACGAAGAGAAGACGGAAAGTCACGAGCCTGCTGGTGATGTCAACAAGCCCCTGGCCCCTCTCATGACAAGGAAGGTTGAGGACACCTGGTCGGAGCCTGTGTTTAACACCCCAAACAAAATCAATTGTTTCTGGGTGTTTTTGATGATCCACTCAGGTGGCTGTCGTACCACAAACCTGTGCCACAGAGGGGAAGTGATCAAATTGTTAGCTACCAATACTCTACCATGGTAAGAAAGTCTACAAAGCAGCCCTCTCCATTTTTGGAGTTTGGAAAACACTTTAGTGGTTAATCCATCCCAGTTTTTTTTTTTGGATACATCAGGAATCACCAAGATGCACGCCCAAATGGTACACTCCATCATTCTTCCAGGACACATTTTCCAGGGAGTGATGGGAAAGAAAAAACTTGATGGTAGTCCAAAAAAGGAGGCATAACTCTTCGACCAGTTCACCTTTGCTGAACAAGAAACACCAAAATTTTCAAGAGGTTGAAGTAACTCGCATACATCGTCTTGGGTCTGAATTACAGCACAGACATCATCTGCATATGCTATAACTTTTTACAGGAGGCTCATTTGGGGAAGCAGAGAACCCTGACAGTTTCTCCATGGCAGCCGAAGTAAAAGGGGCTCAATGGAAAGTAAATAAAGAAGACCAGACAAGGGACAACCCTGCCTTATACCCCTCGATACAGAAATTTGAGAAATCAAACCATTGTTTATTTTAACCAAACCATACATATATTGTGATACAATAACTGAATATACAATATAAAAGTTGTGCCAAGTCCAAAACCCTACAAAACTGCAAATAGATATTTGTGATCTATACTATTGAAGGCATGTTCTTGATCTATAAAAAATAAACCTATGCTTTTATGCAAACTCACACACGTCAGCAATATCACAAACAGCACCGATGACAGACAAAGAGACAGAGACAGAGACAGAGACAGAGAGACAGACAGAGACCGAGAGACAAGCCGGTAGACGCGATGGGTCGCCGAGCATGGAAACTATAAGATATAGAGCAAAATGGATGTCATATAGTGGATAGGGAATCACCTTAAGATTATGCATATCAAATCTCATCCAGTTCCATCGACTGATAACGACTCGGTATCCATTTAAATGAAAAGTACCGAAAATGCGGTTTGAAATTGGAAATCCCCAAAGTTCGAGGGGGGGCTGTGGGTGAACAAAGATCGAAATCAAAAATCCGGCTCGATCGTTTGTGCACAATGTATTCCAGACGATTAGTGTGAATTTTCATGACCATCCGACCATAACCCAAGGAGGAGTAGCATTTGGCGCGAAGGCACCTCCAGCTCTCGCATATTATCGATTTTTGCACTAATTGACCTTTGACCCCTGACCTAGCGAAATCGATCAATATGTCCTGAGGCAAAGTTGTAGTACTCATTGAGTGGCATGAACCTGCAAAGTTTCATTCGTATCGATGCACTCACCTGGTCCCTCGGGGAGCCTTCAATTTTGCCAATTTTCGCGCATACCCTAATTGTAGGTTGCGCTGCGGGTAAAGTATTCCATATATCACAAAAACGGAATATATTTGATAGAGCATCACCTGTAGATCATTCGTCCCAAATTTCATAACACTACGTGGGATAATGGCTTTCGGAATTGATTTCGCGTGAACGGTACCGATTTTGAAGGTTTTTCAGTTGTTGCTGGGGAACCAAAGCGTCCCTAGCAACGATCACAATTTCCAAAGCACTAGGTCACAAGATGTACCTACCACCCGAGTTTAGTCAAAATCTGCCCACGTTTACTACCAATTATGCTGATGACAAATGAACAAACATCCAAGCAAACAGACAGAATTACTGACAATAAGGCTCACCTATTTCGGCGACCCAACAGAGACAGAGAGACAGAGACAGAGACTTTTGTATGCCGTTATTTATACAAGCTTAGAAAAAACAGTTACACATAAATATACAAAACAAGACAAAAAAACAAAGGTCAAGCACACAGCTAAAATGAAATGATAAGATCATTGTGGTCTACTTTACACAAAGCATTCCTGTGACACAGTTTCTGCTTCAACATTTCAAGATTATTAATATTTTGGTGAAAATAAAATTCTGCAGGTAATCTGGCCACGGTAAGAGCCTTAAAAAGAGTAAAAAACATTGTAATCAGCATCAGGGTTTGCAAGAAGTTTAGCTTTCCTTGTTTTTCGATTGCTAATTTCCCTTCAGCTATTATAAAATTGGCGAGAGCAAATTCAACATGACACTTGGAATTTAGCGGAAATCCAAAAATAAAAGTACGTAAAGAAAGTACAATGTTCATACAACAGCACAATTGTGATAAAAAGGTAAAAAGTGGGGTTAGTCTTGCACAGTCAACATTGGCATGATATAAACCTTTAGAGACCATACAAAAGGGACGCAAAACGGAATGTAAAACATTAAAATGATGAAATAAAACATCCGTAAGTAAATGAACATATTCACATAAATCATATGAACAATTCTCCAAGAGATATCACCAGTCGATTTTACAATCGGTGGGGCTTACATGGAAGCCCATTGTGGGCACAGGGGGGGGGGGGCCGGAGGCAACAACCCCTTCCATCGGGATCCAAAACTAACTTTGCACACATTAGGATGCCGTATGGTAACACAAAGGTGGTACAGGCACTTTTTAGCAAAACTAGGAAGTGGAGAGGAAGACAGGATCAAAGCTTCTGTGAATGCAAGTGATGTTATATGTAACTGCGAAAGAAGGCATGGATTTCAGGGACAGCGGTATTGCAATCAAAATTGAGTCCCACACTTCTGGAGGTACGCAAAGTCTCCTGGAGGAGCTGGGAGACAGTTCTGAGAGAGCGCATTCCAGCGGATGTCGCAATGTGCCCGACTGAGTGCCATGTTTTATTCTTGTTCCGCAGATCTCGTATGAGACGTATATCGGAGTTTATGAAGCATTGTATGTAAGCAAGTGATCGATGTAAGTGAGGAAAGAGTGCATTGTCGAAGATAGGCTCGTCGAGAAAGTTGTTGATGTTGTTGTGAGCCATATCTCGATGTACTACAAGAGGCTGCCAGGCTTGTAACAGGTCTTGGTAAAACAAAGGCAATGGAGAGATGTCCACATGTTGCAAGTCCATGAGAAAAGTTCCTGATTGAAGTGGAGCATGCCAGCCATTTTCAGCAAATGGTGAGCAGTGGGGCGCCATATGGCAATGACGCAGAAAAAAGGAAGCGATGGACAGTGGCGACTTGAAACGCCATCAGTCGGCTGACAATGTCAAGAAGACAATGGCCACCATCTGCCAATGGCAGGTAAAGGACTTCAGGCTTGACCCAATGTTTACCACCCCAGGAAAAAATCAAGCAGATGTTTCTGTATTGTCAGCAGCAGTGCTTCAGGAGGGTGCAAGGCGATCATTTTGTGCCACAAGGAAGCCAACAGGTTATCACGAGGGCACAAGCTCTGTGCGACAAGGTAAGTAATATTCCTCTCCAGTTCTCTTGTTTATTATCAATTTTGGTAACTGTATTCAACCAGTTCTAAGCCATCAAAGCCGGGTGCCAATGTACACACCGATATCACGGATGCCTTCCTTCTCCCATTGCAAATTTCTGTTAAGATGAGGCAAACAAACAGCCGGTGTACGGCCAATCCATAGAGCTTTACATTTGTTCCAATTTATTTTCGTTGTGCAAGCCGAAGAGAACTTTTCCAAGTCATTTAATAACATGGTGATATCATCACTATTATGCACCACGACACACACATCATCAGCAGATGTTGAGATAACAATTGGCCTTTCAGTTGGCATCACAGGAAAACCTGGAAGACTGGCACAAAGGCGAATTTGGAGGGTTCAATGTCGAGAAAGTAGAGAATTCCCGATAACGGACACCCTTGACGGACTCCCTTCCAACCATTAATGGTGCACACAAGCTATTGTTAACTTTGATGATGCTAAAAACATGATTTTTCAACAATGAGACATGGGATATAGAAGTTGCCCCAAAACCAAACTGTTTTAAAGAATAAAATACATATTCATGGCTAATAGAATTGAAAGCTTTCTCTTGGTAAATTGAAAGTAAAAACAAGCCAGCATTCTGCTTTTGAAGAGTACAGACAGACATCCCACAAGTCCCAAATTAAAAAAAAATATTATCATGAATAGACCGGTTTGGAAGACAAAAAGATTGATCAAAAAAAGCTAAGAAAAAGGCTTTATACGATTCATAAGGGCCTTGGAAAAGATTTTGTAATCCGCACAAAGCAGAGAAATAGGCCTCCAATTCTGTAAAGTCTGGAGATCTCCTTTCTTTGGGATCAGGCACACGACTGCACGGCGACAACTTCGAGGTGACAAACCATCTGGTAAATTAACTTTAAAACATCTAAAAGTGTTGGTCCAAGCAAATCCCAAAATGTTTCATAAAATTCAACAAGTAAACCATCAAAGCCAGGTGCTTTATGATCATGAAGGTCATTCAGAGCAATTAAAAGTTCATCTACAGTAAAATCTAGTTCTAACGAGTGTTGTTGTGATTCTTCCAATTGTGGTAGATTTTGGGTAAAATCAGACATTGCTCGTTCATTACTTTTCCTTTGTGGTAAAAACATTCTTGTAAAAATCCCGAATAAAACACTTCAACTGAGCATAGTCTTCAATAATGTATCCATCACTTGAACATAAGCTTAACAGTGAACGATTAGACTTTGCAGTTTTTTCAAAGTTGAACAAGTCTTTGCAGCAAGTTTCTGAAGTCGACAGATCTTTCAGTTGAAGTCGGGTTCGCAGTCCGAGAGCATCTTCTCCAATTAAACAATTCAATAGGGCTTGTTTCACAAAAAGCCGCTGGTATCGTACATCCTTATCAATATTAATCGTGCTATCTTGTAAAATGAGGATTTCTTTCTTTAAAATACTTAACCGAGCTTGCTTTACACATTCATGAAGTTATTCCTATATTGCTGACAGAAGACTCGGATTTGTGCTTTTATATAATCCCACCATTGACAAAGATTGGTAAAATCGTTCCGTGATTCTAGAATTCAAAGCCAAAATTGTTTAAAAGACGATTTCAAAAAGGAATCATTTAAAAGAGAGGCGTTAAAAGACTAATGAGAAGAATTCCTCTGAGGACCAGGAAAAGAAAGACGCATTTTTATGAAAAAATGATCAGAAAAGCCAGAGGGAGTGATGTCAGTAAAACTTCCACGGTTTAAAAAGAGACTAATGTAAAATTTGTCAAGCCTTGCAAGCGACAAGTTGTTTAACAAGAAACGACACCAAGTAAATTGTTGAACGTTCCCGTGCTGTCGTCGCCAAACGTCACCAAGGTCATGTTGTAACAAAAGTGTGGACAAAGGCCTCGCACTAGCTGGATGAGGTTCAGGGCTGTTCCAATCTCTGACAGGGTCGAAGGTACAAATAAAATCACCACCTAATCACAATCGGGAATCAGGGGTGAGATGATTAAGGAAAGTGAAGGATTCAGTGAAGAAGGCTGTCCTGACTGTGATGTCACTTGGGGCATAAACATTGACAATTAATATCCGCTGGGGGTTATATATATATATAAAACTAATTTCAGCTACATATCCAGGAACAATTTCATTAAAAACAAGGGAGGAGATGGGAAGACGTGGAGAAATATAAAAAGCAATACCGGCACAGAGACGGAGAGAGAGAGACAGAGACAGAGACAGAGACAGAGACAGAGACAGAGACAGAGACAGAGACAGAGACAGAGACAGAGACAGAGACAGAGACAGAGACAGAGACAGAGACAGAGAGAGAGAGAGAGAGAGAGAGAGAGAGAGAGAGAGAGAGAGAGAGAGAGAGAGACAGACAGGCCGTGTTACTGAAAAACCAAGTGCCTTTCAATTTCAGCCTCCAGTCTGCCTTGCAACTCGCAGTTGCCCGAGTTTCTTGTAAAAGAAGAAGATCCATCTTTACATTATTTATTAGCTGCATTGTTTGGACTTTCCTAAAGGATTACATCCTCTTTTTACATTTAAACTTGCTGAAATCACAATCAAAAAGTTTTTATGCGATCAAGTGCTTCCTTGCTTTTATCTGGGACGGGGAGTTGTTGGGATGAGGAGCCTACATCAACAGTTTGATTCGGCATGTCTTTGGGGCACGATCTTTTAACATGTCCGAATTCACCACAACTATAACACACGAGGGTTTCTGTGTTCGCATATCCCATATAAGTCCCTCGATTTTAAAGGGAAGGATTGCCTGAAACCCTGAAACACCTGGTGGTAAAATCATATAAACAATCCGACGAAATAACATAATGTGTTTAGAATTATCATTCCGACTACGGAACGGAATCTTTGTTAATGGGGATACAACCGTACCGTATCGTTTTAACTGGGATACAATCTCATCACATTTAACGAAAGGTGGTAAATTTGAAATCACAACTTTTTTTGCGGGAGTATCCAAAGGGGGAAAAAGGAACATAAATATTGGGATCAAAGAAAAGTCCGCGCTCGACGACTTGAGCAACCATCGGCACTTGGGAAACGAAAAAAGCAATCTTTTTGTTCATACGGGAAACCGCCTTAACATTCTCAATCCCGATAATCTCACCGACACCAACAATTAACTTATCCATGTCGATCTCCGACGGAGGAATACAAACAAAGCCATGTTTCCTGGTTAGCGCTTCAAAGGAAGCATATCGCGAACTTTCACCCGCCATGACTCTTCAATGGCCAGATGGATAAAATTAATCGGTGAACACCGTTCAAACTTCGACGGGTCACGAGAAAACAAGAATAATTTAAACGAGAGGAAAACGAAAATGAATACAAAATAAGTAAATAAATAAATAAACACGATAAACGAATAATGCACAGCAGTAGATCGGCACGGCCACCACCCAAAGCACAAAGAACTTACCGAATACAGAAGCAAATGCTCTTCTCTCCCTCTCTCAAAACTCAGGAAATGGGGGGAAAAAAGAGGAGGGGTGGGGAAGAAAATGCTGCACAGCAGGGTAAGGCAGACAAAGGAGCACAAGGGCCAACACAGAGTTAACAGACGCACCAACATGCTGCTATGACACTTACACACAGAGCGACTGGCCACCAGGGGGAGGGAGAGAGACAGAGACAGAGAGAGGTGGGGAGGAAGAGGGAAAGGTAAGGGGAGGAGGGTGGGGTGAGCAAAGAGAAACCATCCCTGGGAATATTACCACAAATGGACCACACGTGGAAGCTGCCGGGGCTCAGTGACGATCCTGAAGAGAGCCCTCGGCACAAAACTTTGAGAACAGAAAACTTTACAGCTTGGTCCATGCATCATGACCCCTGACCAAAATGAAGGTGGATACTTTCAGCCCACCCTGGGAGGACTAAGTTCCACATTCTGAAACCCGCATATGTAGATACCAATCAATGACACACAGGTGCACGCACGCATGTACACTTATTTGCATGGATATTTTCCCAGTTTTCCTTGGAGTCCTCTAAACCCCAGGTTACTTATTTAGGGTTAACCCCTGGGGATCTTTGCCTGGTCGAGGGTTAACTGCATGACCACCACCGCCGCGCCTCAGAACAATGTGCCATTTCCTGTGTGTTTTATATATCACGGCGATGGCCCCACTTCACACAGGAGGCACAAAGACTTCATCGGCTTGACCCAAGACCAGAACAGAATGGGAGGAAGGCCAACAGAACTACAACACAATGACTGTAAAATCTCAGGTACAAGAGGGTGGGAAAATCTGAAACACTGAACCCAAAGTGTTTACCAAACTAAATGTGAGGGTGGTGGTTGACAGGAAACTTGAAGACATGGAGGGAGAGCACAGGACAACAGACTGGAAGAGAAAAATTGGAGGAAGATGGAAGGTGAACCTTGGGAGGGTGAAGTCAATGGTGGGGTGGGGGAAAGGGGAGGTGTGGAGGGGTCACATTGAAGAGATTTTTTTTCAGACAGCTCCCTGCCTGCATCAGGGAGGCTCTCAAAAATATCTCGAAAGGAGGAGCAGAGGATCAGTTTTTGATGATTGGAGTTCCGGGTCAGCTGTGGTGGAGAAATTTGTTGGAGTCACCTCAAGAGTAGGGCAAGATTGTCAGACATTTGTGAGGGGAAAGGGAGGTCACAGTGAGGAGATACTTGTCTGAAGGCTGCCAGCTTGCATCATGGTGCCCTGCAAATAACTATCTGGAAAAGAACAGACAGGAAAGTAAGATGTTTTGATGATTAGAGTTCTGGGTCAGCAGCTGTGGAGAAATTTGTTGGAGTCACCTCGAGAGTAGGGCAAGAGTGTCAGACATTTGGGATGGGAAAGGAGAGGTCACAGTGAGGAGTTATTTGTCTGAAAGCTGCCAGCTTGCATCATGGAAGCCCACAAATAACTATCTGGAAAAGAACAGACAGGAGAGGAAGAAGTTTTGATGATTACAGTTCAGCATCAGCAGATTCGAGTCAATTATTGGAACTACCTGGAAAATAAGAAAAGATTGTGAGACATTTCTCCACCTGAAAAGAAAACCACACACACTGGAGGAAGTTTTACATGAAGAAGGGGACTGTTGTGGGGCAGTTATGGAATGAGGTTTGGGTTCAGGTTTGGGTTATGGGAAAGAACAAGGTTTGGGTTCAGGTGCCCAAATGTACCTATGAATTGCAGGAACCATGATGTTGACTTGCTGATTGTTTCTTGTGAACCAACAAGACATCAAATTAAGGATTGTTGAAAACTTTTAAAGAGGCACATTCTCTCTGGTCTTTGATCTGGTCCCCGATGATCGATCTGAAAACATCCTGCGTCATTGTGGATAAAACATCACCACTCAACAGCATGACCATCTGATTCTGCTGAGCTGGTGATTGTGATGTCTGATGCTGTTGCGATTCGATGATCGACACAAGAGCATCCACTTCCGGGATCCCACCATCCCGTCTCCCGGTGCTTCTGTTCTTCGTGGAGTTTTTGGCCGTGCAGTCTGCGAAGGAGTAAACAAAATCATTTTCAGATGGAGTTACAACTCCTTAAGTTAACTGAAATTAATTTTATTATTTGTCTACTTCCGTGTAATGTACCCGATCTTAACCGGAAGCTTTCACTGACAGCAAATGTTGCATTGTTGTTGACTGCAGCCATTTATGGTCTGTAACACAAAGAGCAGCAAACATGACACATAAAGAGAGAACCTCGTTTCAGGATATCTTTATTCACTTCAAAACTGACATTTCTCAAGGTTGACTTAGCAAAAGCATAACCCCGTGGTGTACTCCTCCACCAAGAATCAATGAATCCTTGAGTAAATGGCCTCCTGCTGTGATGCATCACTTGTTCAATCCGAGATAGAACTCTGTTCGGGACTGTATTTTATCACTTGGACATTTTCAACCAAAATAAACTCTGGAATGGTTCTCCAACGAGATTGGTAGCCATACCCTGTGAGCTTATATCACTTGCATACCTGGACGATGAGGCTGAGGCATCCAACAATTGCAATGATTATTTGATCAATTCATGACCATTTATGTTGAGTGCCAGCACGGTTGAAGGAGACAATGAACAATGGCGTTGAATGTGGGATTTGTACACATGTTGTGAAGGAACCCGTCTTCCTTCGCAACATAAATTCGAGGTTCAGATGGGAACACCAATGGATTAACCCAGAGGAAATGGTTCTTTGTTTCCATTGTGCTTAACATAGTCAGAGATAAACTTATAAATTATCAAAACCAGGAAGGATAATTTACCTGAAGCGAATAAAACATTGATGTGTGGTGTTCTGTTCAATGTGTTTGTAAGTTCGATTAAATCTGCCCCCTCATTATGAATGGCAAATAGAACGAGGAAATGAAAAGGTACATTAACATTGACTTACCTTGATGGAGTTTCCACATCCAGTGCATTTTTTGTGGTCTGCATGGGAATAAAATAAAAACAATAGATCGCACGTGTACGCGAGCGCACGCATGGACACGACCAAACACCAAGACCTCAAAATGAGATCAAAAGAGCTTGGAAGCTGAAGAGCGTCACCAGTGATAATTGGAGCAAGAGGAATAATAAAGAAGAACCTCAGTGAGATTAAAAAAAAACATCCCCGGGAATATTACCACAAACTAACGACAATTGGAGGCTGTCCGGGGTTCGGTGACGATCCTGAAAAGAGCCCTCAGGCCAAAACTTTGAGAGCAAAGATGAACAGCTTGCTCCGTGAACCGTTATCCCTCACCGAAGCGAAGATGGATACTTTGAGTCCTGGGAGGACTTCGGTCCATCCCCTGAAACCGGAAAATGGAGATAACAACCGACGACACACACGAGATCAGGGAGGTTTCCGTTCCACCAGATTGCAGCCAACAATAGCAACTTTCACATGTGCACACGCTTGCACACACATACACTGTGCCTTCAGAAAGTATTCACAGCCCTTGACTTTTGTCACATTTTGTTGAATTCCAGCCTGAATTTAAAATGGATTAAATTTAGTTATTTTGTCACCAATCGACACAAAATACCCCATAATGACAAAGAGAAAACATATTTTTAGAATATATTTACAAATTAATCAAAAGAGAAATGCAGAAATATCTCATTTACATAAGTATTCAACCCCCTGAGTCAATACTTTGGAGAAGTGTTGATTCAGGACACAACATGTCAGCAAGTCAATACCATCCCCACTGTCAAGCATGGAGGTGGCAGCATCATGTCATGGGGCTGTTTTCATCGGCACGGACTGGCAAGCTTGTCAGGATAGAAGGGACAATGGACGGTGCAAAGTACAGGAGAATCCTTGATGAAGACCTGCTTGGGTCAGCCATGAATCTGAAACTGGGTCGGAGATTCACGTTTCAGCAGGACATTGACCTGAAGCACAAAGCTAACGCCACAATGGAGTGGCTGAATAAGAAGAAAATAAATGTTCTTGAGTGGCCCAGTGAAGTCCTGACTTCTTTTTACCAAGACGTCAAGGCTCGTATAAGAGCTAACACACAGAACATATAACAAGGGGAGCAGGAGACAAGAGGGATGGGAGAGGGAAGCACAAAACAGTGGGGAACAGACATATGAGGAGACCTGTGGAAGGGAGAGGGGTGGGGCGGGGCGGGGTACACGGGGCAAACAAGATGGACACGACAGGGACTTTCAGGAAGGAAAGCAGGGAATTTGGGGTGGATTACTGGGGGAAGAACAAATCGAGGTTTTGGATATGGGAAGATAGGTGGTGGTGAATAACTATTTTGAAGACCTGGAGGGAAGAGTCAGAATGGAGTGTGGGAGTTTGCTCCAAAGGTGGTGAAAAAAAGAGGAATGAAATCGTGAAGGTGAGCAGTTATTCTTGATGTTGGTAGTTTTACCAGAAGGGGATGCTGATAGACCTTGAGCACCTTGCAGAAATATGGGCGGGACAGATCGCAGACAGAGCGGGGGAGGGGGGATTCGAGACCGGAGAGAAGATGGTGGAAGACAGAAAGACCACAGAACTACCTGCGGTGAGAAAGTGACAAACACAAAGACTCAGACTCATCGCCGGAGATACCAATGATCCTTAATGCCTTGGCTTCCACAGCGTGAAGAGATGAGAGGCGAGAGCACCAGCTCAGAGTGGAGAGCATTACTCCATCAGGCTGCAGATGAAAGCTTGTTATGTGGTCAGGAGCTCAGGTGGGCCGAGGAAGGACTTTACACAATGTAGGAAGCCCAGTCGGCTATTGGTTTTGGAGGCCAGCTTGGAGATGTGGCTTTTCCCAGGAAAGATCATGGCAGATAGTGACAGCCAAAAGCTTGAATGAAAGGACTTCTTCCAGAGGATTGTTGAGAACGTAGATGGGGGGGGGGGTAGGGAGGGGTTCAAAATGGTCCTTTTGGAGAGACATTGTGAGAGTGTGAGATTTGACAGGACTGAAAGACATGTTCCAGTGTTGGACCAGTTTGTGATTTTATGAAGATCTGCAGAGAGTGAAGAAGCTGCTGCTTCTGATCTGAGGGATGAGAGATGGAATGGCAGAGGGTGGAGTCTTGAACCCAATAAAACATTTATGATGAGACTTGAAGACTGCAGTCCATCGATGATTTCCATCAAACTTGGCAGAACGAGAGCAATTTTCAAGTGAAGAATGGGTAAAGATTTCACCATGTCACTGTGCAAAACTGGTGGACACCTCTCCGAATCCATCCACAACTTTTTGAGATATCGTGCTATCTCTCGGTTTCACCCTATCTCTCAATGGTGAAGAATCACTTTAAAAATTCTCGTTGTCGGATCCGGATCTGGATCTTCACCAAAACCTAATCAGTTCGTCCTTGTCACACACCGAACCTGTCCACAAAATTTCATCCGGATCCGTCCATAACATTTTGAGATATCGTGTTACAGACAAAAACAAACAGACAGAAAGGGGTGAAAACATAACCTCCTTCACCTTCCACGGCGGAGATAACAAGAGGGTTCAGAGAACACGATACCCCACACAATGTTCAGGTACATGCAGCACGGCCTTCCCATTCGCAGGGGTTACATTCTTTAAAATCCCTGTGAGCCGAAAATCTGCAAACTTGGGGGTAATGGGGAAAATATGGTTCGGGACTTCAACTTGTTTGTTTTCTTGAGTTTTTATAACTTTGTACGGAGCTCATGGTGTTATTTCAAAAGCACAACAGGGGCACAAACTCAAGACCATCCATCCATCCATCCATTGGGACCACACTCTATGCAGAGCATTGGTACTGACTGCCTCAGCAGTCTTCTTGGATATTGGGCACAATCCTGGACGGAGTCGCCACTCCGACACAGTACAACAGCATGCTGGCACTCATCTTGCCGGCCTCGGAAGGATGACAGGTCGAGTTAACCCCACCTAGTATTAATTCAATAGCTGAGTGGGATTTCAACTCAAGACCCTGAGATCTAAAGCTCGTGCAGCCACCTTAACCGTTAAGGCAACAACAGGCTTATTTTACTGAATCAATAAGATAAAATAAAGTTTTTTTCTTGCGTTATTAAGATCATGAAACTTACCTTTTATTATAATGATGATAAAGTTGATCCAATGATGTCATGGCGATGTTGATGCTGGCGATGATGATGATGATGATGATGATGATGATGATGATGATGATGATGATGATGATGATGATGAGTGTTATTGTGTAGACAATCCATGTTAATTAATTTGGTGAATAAATGTGGAAACTATTTCACCAACCCGCAATTATTCGAGTGCATTGACTGCAATCTGCAAACTTTGCCTCTGAATGAATTCATCGCAACAGAGCAAATCCACGAAGGGGAAACCTACGAACAGCAAGGCCCTCCCGTACGTCACATTTAATAAAATAACGATTTCAAAGATTGGTTTTAAAAAAAGTGTGGAAATTTAGCACAACTGAAGCAGTCGTACACCAACTACCCTAATACACTGTAATAAGACGACGCCGAGTCGCGGTTCAGGAGATGGAGACTTGATTGATCACCATACAACACACACCATCGATCGGCATCGTACTGTACATCGCCATATTGATGGTCACTTCTTCACTCGATATGCACATCCCACAGGCCACGCCGTCTCATGCTACACATCGATATACTGTATAGCATGGTTCTTCGAAGTATTCTGAAGGCGATTTGTGTTCCACAGTCTTCAAGTATCAAATTCAATTTAAATAAAGATTTAGATTTAGATCTAAATAAATTAATTCCGGGTTTCACCGCCATTTTCCCCAGTGTGTGTTACATCACCCGATCGAACACGTTACATTCGTTCTTCGTGCCTGTTGCTTGTGTCCATTATGACATCCGTGAAAACGGTAAGTTTTCTGTCTGGAATGATTTTAAATTTTGTTTTACTCCCAGACAGACAGACAGATAAAGTAGAAAAATTATCGCCCTTCTCTGCACATGTGCCATCGGGACGAATTCAGAGCCAATATTCACTAAAAGGAAAGACTCGTCTTCCTATTCATGTTCAAAATACAACATTCAATTTAAATAAGTTGTTCCTCGATCATAAACTGATAAGATCGACGGACATGAACCAATCACTTAATCCCGCCATTCGCTTTGTGGATGCGGGTAACAAATTGTGAACATTTTAAAGTGGGAAAGGTTACCTCGTCATATTCAGCGATTTATCCTCTTCGTTTTTCTCTGCTGGCCAACCACTTTCCTCCTGCGATGAGGTACCACATCTTCTTTGGAAGCCGGTGCCACTTCGTTCCTCTGTGGAGCTCGTGTAGTCTGATCCTCCTGGAAAGCCGCTGCCACTTGCTTCCTCAGAAAAGTTGGTGCCGCCTTATTCGTTCTCTGCAGGCTAGGTGTAAACTGTTGCCACCGGCGAGCCAGTACAATCTGTTCCTCCTGGGAAGCCGGTGCCACTTGGTTCCTCAGGAGAGTTGGTGCCGCCTGATATGGTCTCTGGAGCCTAGGTATAGGTTGTTTCCTCCGGACTGCCGGTACAGAGCACTGCCCCTGGGAAGTTGGTGCAGCCTTCTGCTGTTGGCGAGACGGTGCAGCCCCAGCAGCCAGGGCATCCTGTTTCCTCTCAACAGGAAATGCAGCCTGCCTGCCCGTGGGTGCTTCCAATATGGACGGCTGTGACATCTTCCTCATGGGTTCCACGACTGCTGGCTGCTGCTTACTTGGTGCTGTAAAAATGGAGGATATTTTTCATTAACATAGATTATGGATTTTTACACAATTCTCAACAGGAAGAACAAGAACAGGTTTAGATGAGGTGAAAATATAAGTGCAAAATAGATGTAGAAAACAAAAAAAGTATTTAAATACACATGAGGTCTTACGATCTAATTGGACACAAGTTCATGGCTCTCTGTTGCTAGTTCAAACAAGGACATGATACTCGAGGTCCTCTACCTTTTGGGTGGTATGAGAAATAGATCTGTGTAATATGAAAGTGAAATGTTCAATGGTTTTTGAAATATCACAAACACAAAAGTACATGGACGGATGATCGGTCGGACGGAGTTCATGTTAATGTCCCCCATCTCTGACTTTGTCGGAGCGGCGGGGGAAATTAAGTAGAGGAGTAAATTATTCGCTGACGTTGAAGACTGAAGAGATTTAAAGCAGCATAATCAAAACTTTACCCAGAACGATATAATACACAGGTGGTGAGAAAAGGGAAGCCTGCAGAAAGGTGACACAAATTATTTAGGAGTAAACGTTTGGCTGCATATTGTGTTGTGATGTGCATTGTGAGGCACGTATTGTGCTATTATGTGCATTGTTTGGCTGAATATTGTGTTGTTATGTGCATTGTTTGGCTGAGTATTATGTTGTTATGTGCATTGCTTGGCTGCATATTGTGTTGTTATGTGCATTGTTTGGTTGCATATTGTGTTGTGATGTGCATTGTTTGGCTGCATATTGTGTTGTGATGTGCATTGTTTGACTAAGTATTATGTTGTTATGTGCATCGTTTGGCTGCATATTGTGTTGTTATGTGCATTGTTTGGCTGCATATTGTGTTGTGCATTGTTTGGCTGCGTATTGTGTTGTTATGTGCATTGTTTGGCTAAATATTGTGTTGTGATGTGTATTGTTTGGCTGCATATTGTGTTATGTGCATTGTTTGGCTGCATATTGTGTTATTTGCATTATTTGGCTGCATATTGTGTTGTTATGTGTATTCTTTGGCTGTATTTGTGTTGTTATGTGCATTGTTTGGCTGCATATTGTGTTGTTATGTGCATTGTTTGGCTGCATATTGTGTTGTTATGTGCATTGTTTGGCTGTATATTGTGTTGTTATGTGCATTGTTTGGCTGCATATTGTGTTGTTATGTGCATTGTTTGGCTGCATATTGTGTTGTGATGTGCATTGTTGGGCTGCATATTATGTTGTGATGTGCATTGTTTGGCTGCATATTGTGTTGTGATGTGCATTGTTTGGCTACATATTGTGTTGTTATGTGCATTGTTTGGCTGCATATTGTGTTGTGATGTGCATCGTTTGGCTGCATATTGTGTTGTGATGTGCATTGTTTCGCTGCATATTGTGTTGTTATGTGCATTGTTTGGCTGCATATTGTATTGTTATGTGCATTGTTTGGCTGCATATTGTGTTGTGATGTGCATTGTTTCGCTGCATATTGTGTTGTTATGTGCATTGTTTGGTTGCATATTGTGTTGTTATGTGCATTGTTTGGCTGCATATTGTGTTGCGATGTGCATTGTTTGGCTGAGTATTATGTCGTTATGTGCATTGTTTGGCTGAATATTGTGTTGTTATGTGCATTTTTGCTGCATATTGTGTGGTGATGTGCATTGCTTGGCTGCTTATTGTGTTGTGATGTGCATTGTTTGGCTGAGTATTATGTTGTTATGTGCATTGTTTGGTTGCATATTGTGTTGTGATGTGCATTGTTTGGCTGCATATTGTGTTGTTATGTGCATTGTTTGGCGAAGTATTATGTTGTTATGTGCATTGTTTGGCTGCATATTGTGTTGTTATGTGCATTGTTTGGTTGCATATTGTCTTGTGATGTGCATTGTTTGGCTGCATATTGTGTTGTTATGTGCATTGTTTGGTTGCATATTGTGTTGTGATGTGCATTGTTTGGCTGCATATTGTGTTGTGATGTGCATTGTTTGACTAAGTATTATGTTGTTATGTGCATCGTTTGGCTGCATATTGTGTTGTTATGTGCATTGTTTGGCTGCGTATTGTGTTGTGCATTGTTTGGCTGCGTATTGTGTTGTTATGTGCATTGTTTGGCTAAATATTGTGTTGTGATGTGCATTGTTTGGCTGCATATTGTGTTATGTGCATTGTTTGGCTGCATATTGTGTTATTTGCATTATTTGGCTGCATATTGTGTTGTTATGTGTATTCTTTGGCTGTATTTGTGTTGTTATGTGCATTGTTTGGCTGCATATTGTGTTGTTATGTGCATTGTTTGGCTGCATATTGTGTTGTTATGTGCATTGTTTGGCTGTATATTGTGTTGTTATGTGCATTGTTTGGCTGCATATTGTGTTGTTATGTGCATTGTTTGGTTGCATATTGTGTTGTGATGTGCATTGTTTGGCTGCATATTGTGTTGTGATGTGCATTGTTTGACTAAGTATTATGTTGTTATGTGCATCGTTTGGCTGCATATTGTGTTGTTATGTGCATTGTTTGGCTGCGTATTGTGTTGTGCATTGTTTGGCTGCGTATTGTGTTGTTATGTGCATTGTTTGGCTAAATATTGTGTTGTGATGTGCATTGTTTGGCTGCATATTGTGTTATGTGCATTGTTTGGCTGCATATTGTGTTATTTGCATTATTTGGCTGCATATTGTGTTGTTATGTGTATTCTTTGGCTGTATTTGTGTTGTTATGTGCATTGTTTGGCTGCATATTGTGTTGTTATGTGCATTGTTTGGCTGCATATTGTGTTGTTATGTGCATTGTTTGGCTGTATATTGTGTTGTTATGTGCATTGTTTGGCTGCATATTGTGTTGTGATGTGCATTGTTGGGCTGCATATTATGTTGTGATGTGCATTGTTTGGCTGCATATTGTGTTGTGATGTGCATTGTTTGGCTGCATATTGTGTTGTTATGTGCATTGTTTGGCTGCATATTGTGTTGTGATGTGCATCGTTTGGCTGCATATTGTGTTGTGATGTGCATTGTTTCGCTGCATATTGTGTTGTTATGTGCATTGTTTGGCTGCATATTGTATTGTTATGTGCATTGTTTGGCTGCATATTGTGTTGTGATGTGCATTGTTTCGCTGCATATTGTGTTGTTATGTGCATTGTTTGGTTGCATATTGTGTTGTTATGTGCATTGTTTGGCTGCATATTGTGTTGCGATGTGCATTGTTTGGCTGAGTATTATGTTGTTATGTGCATTGTTTGGCTGAATATTGTGTTGTTATGTGCATTTTTGCTGCATATTGTGTGGTGATGTGCATTGCTTGGCTGCTTATTGTGTTGTGATGTGCATTGTTTGGCTGAGTATTATGTTGTTATGTGCATTGTTTGGTTGCATATTGTGTTGTGATGTGCATTGTTTGGCTGCATATTGTGTTGTTATGTGCATTGTTTGGCGAAGTATTATGTTGTTATGTGCATTGTTTGGCTGCATATTGTGTTGTTATGTGCATTGTTTGGTTGCATATTGTCTTGTGATGTGCATTGTTTGGCTGCATATTGTGTTGTTATATGCATTGTTTGGTTGCATATTGTGTTGTGATGTGCATTGTTTGGCTGCATATTGTGTTGTGATGTGCATTGTTTGGCTGCATATTGTGTTGTTATGTGCATTGTTTGGCTGCATATTGTGTTGCGATGTGCATTGTTTGGCTGAGTATTATGTTATTATGTGCATTGCTTGGCTGCATATTGTGTTGTTATGTGCATTGTTTGGTTGCATATTGTGTTGTGATGTGCATTGTTTGGCTGCATATTGTGTTGTGATGTGCATTGTTTGGCTGCATATTGTGTTGTTATGTGCATTGTTTGGCTGCATATTGTGTTGCGATGTGCATTGTTTGGCTGAGTATTATGTTGTTATGTGCATTGCTTGGCTGCATATTGTGTTGTTATGTGCATTGTTTGGTTGCATATTGTGTTGTGATGTTCATTGTTTGGCTGCATATTGTGTTGTGATGTGCATTGTTTGACTAAGTATTGTGTTGTGATGTGCATTGTTTGGCTGAGTATTATGTTGTTATGTGCATTGCTTGGCTGCATATTGTGTTGTTATGTGCATTGTTTGGTTGCATATTGTGTTGTGATGTGCATTGTTTGGCTGCATATTGTGTTGTGATGTGCATTGTTTGACTAAGTATTATGTTGTTATGTGCATCGTTTGGCTGCATATTGTGTTGTTATTTGCATTGTTTGGCTGCATATTGTGTTGTGCATTGTTTGGCTGCGTATTGTGTTGTTATGTGCATTGTTTGGCTAAATATTGTGTTGTGATGTGCATTGTTTGGCTGCATATTGTGTTATGTGCATTGTTTGGCTGCATATTGTGTTGTTATGTGCATTGTTTGGCTGTATATTGTGTTGTTATGTGCATTGTTTGGCTACATATTGTGTTGTTATGTGCATTGTTTGGCTGCATATTGTGTTGTGATGTGCATTGTTGGGCTGCATATTATGTTGTGATGTGCATTGTTTGGCTGCATATTGTGTTGTTATGTGCATTGTTTGGCTGCATATTGTGTTGTGATGTGCATTGTTGGGCTGCATATTATGTTGTGATGTGCATTGTTTGGCTGCGTATTGTGTTGTGATGAGCATTGTTTGGCTGCGTATTGTGTTATTTGCATTGTTTGGCTGCATATTGTGTTGTGATGTGCATTGTTTGGCTGCATATCATGTTGTGATGTGCATTATTTGGCTGCATATCGTGTTGTTATGTGCATTGTTTGGCTGCATATCGTGTTGTGATGTGCATTGTTTGGCTGCATCTTGGGTTGTGATGTGCATGGTTTGGCTCTGTATTGTGTTATGTACATTGTTTGGCTGCGTATTGTGTTATTATGTGCATTGTTTGGCTGCGTATTGTGTTGCTATGTGGATTGTTAGCCTGCGTATTATGTTATTATGTGCATTGTTTGCCTGCGTATTGTGTTGTTATGTGAATTGTTTGGCTGTATAGTGTGTTGTTATGTGCATTGTTTGGCTGCATATTGTTTTGTTATGTGCATTGTTTGGCTGCATATTGTGTTGTGATGTGCATTGTTGGGCTGCATATTGTGTTGTGATGTGCATTGTTTGGCTGCATATTGTGTGTGATGTGCATTGTTTGGCTACATATTGTGTTGTTATGTGCATTGTTTGGCTGCATCTTGTGTTGTGATGTGCATTGTTTGGCTGTGTTTTGTGTTATGTACATTGTTTGGCTGCGTATTGTGTTATTATGTGCATTGTTTGGCTGCGTATTGTGTTGCTATGTGGATTGTTAGCCTGCGTATTATGTTATGATGTGCATTGTTTGGCTGCGTATTGTGTTGCTATGTGGATTGTTAGGCTGCGTATTATGTTGTTATATGCATTGTTTCGCTGTGTATTGTGTTCTGTGCATTCAACGTGTGTCAAGTTCTTTAGTATTTAGTGCTATGCAATGTTTCGTGTTGCCAGGTGCGAATTGTAAGTGTAGAGCAGAGTAAAAACGTGACATATCAACGTTGAAATTTGATTTGACACCTGGAGGAACATCGTAAGTACTCGGGAAATTACTGGTTGTTTAGTTTAAAGAGCCATGCTGTGGTAACTTGCAGTTTCTAGCACAAACTGGTTATACAACTGTCATCTCTTTAGCTCACGTGCAACGTCATCCCTGAGAGCTCATGTGATGGTGCGTCGTCCGTCCGTCAGTCCATCAGTCCGTCTGCAAACACTTGTAACCTCTTCTCTGAACCTACACACACGATTTCGATGAAACTTCACCACATCTTCATCACCTGTGATGTACCAAAGTTTGTTCATGGCATGAAAAAATATGTAAAAAAATTGGGGTCTGAAGGGGTCGACGGAGACAGTTTATTGGGGGTTTCCCCACAAAAGAGAATTTTTCTTTCTTCTCAGAAACTACACATGCAACTCTGATGAAACATGACCACAACCTTCATCACCCGTGATGTACTAAAGTTTGTTCATGACATAAAAAAATAAAAAAAGATCGGGGTCTGAGGGGGGTATACAGGGGCTTGCTTCCTGAAATATGTATTTGCTTTCTTCTCCGAAACCACACAAACAATTTGAATGAAAGTTGACCACAACCTTCATCACCCATGATGGACCAAAGCTTATCGTCTGCGGAGAGGGAGGGGTCCACAGAGGGAGGCGGGGGGGGAGGGGGAATGTGGTTTACCTTTGAATTTTTATTTTAATGCCATGAACAAACTTTGCTACATCACGGGTGATGAAGGTCGTGGTCAAGTTTCATAGGAATTGCATGTGTAATTTCTGAGAATGAAGGAAATTCCTATTTTGGGGGGCAACCCCTGGAGACACCCACGGGGCCCCATTTTTTGTAATGCCATAAACAAATTTAATACATCCAGGGTGATGAAGGTTGTGGCAACGTTTCAGCGAAATCATGTGTGGAGATTCAGAGAAGTTGCTCGTACTTGTGGACGAATGGACGGACGAAACGCCATCCCATATCCCATAAGCTCCCCGAACTACGTTAGAGGCGAGCTAAAAATCAGGGTCATTGGAGGACCCGTGAATATTTAACGAATGTATTTTTGGATTTGACCCCTGATTCAGGCCCCAGAGGGTGGGGACTGAGGGTCACAGTGGTCACAATTGATTTTTTTTTTAACTCAAAATTTGATATTGGATCATTCCTGGTGGAACCCTTTGCCATCTGTCAACTTTGCTTTTCGTGGGAAGCTTGGGGATTTGCGATGGTGCACCATCAACTTCGCTCTCGTTTATTTTGTCCAAGAGTTGCTCCGCTGCCTTATTATCAGGTCATACTCTCTTCTTGCTCTTCCTGAGCCTCCATCTTGCCGGGAAACAATAAGAAAGGACGATATTAAAGAGTACAAAAGGAAGGCTGGTTGGTTACCTTCAGCAGCTTGAACATGGCAGGTTGTCTGGGGTCTTTGAATATTGTTGAACAAAGTCTGAAACAAAATGTCCTGTAAAACATAATAATGGATGTCTTGGAATGAAATATAAACACGACAAGGAAAGGCCATCACAAGAGAACAAAAGCATTTTGCTCCACAATAACAGGAGTTCAGCAACCCCACTGTATGTGTGTCTGTGAGCTCAGCAACACGTGTGTGTGTGTGTGTGTGTGTGTGTGTGTTTGTGTGTGTGTGTGTGTTTGTGTGTGTGTGTGTGTGTGTGTGTATGTGTGTGTGTGTGTGTGTGTGTGTGTGTCTGTGTGTGTGTGTGTGTGTGTGTGTGTGTGTGTGTGTGTGTGTGTGAACATGCTTGTTCATGCAAATCAAATCATTGATAATGGTATCAAACCCTCACCTGCATAGTAAGTCTTTTCATCGGATTTTTGCAAATCGTTCCGGTCAGGAGGGAGGCCACGGGTTTATTGACAACACTGAAGCCTCTTCTGGCGTATGACATTGGCTGTAAGAAGAAAAACAAATGCGTTTGACAGAATTATCACCCATCATAACAATTCAATAATTACATTAACATAATAAGCATATTCCAACAAGCATTAACTGACGTAATGACTGAGGCTTGACGAAAAAATTATAAAATCCATTTTGATTCACAAAATAAATTGTGGTATAATAGAAAAGTTTTTTGTGAGCCGAAAAACAAACCCTATCACCTCAATAATTGGATATGAAGCCTCCGTGGGTTAAAATAAAGTGGTAAAGAACCCATCCTTGAGGACGGGTGAATTGCCCCACTAAAACGATGTCGAGATGCAATTGCAATTTGCAGTGCTGTGCTGTGTCCCTCAGAACAACCACATATTGTGTTGTGTCACCAGGAATATCACCAGGAATCCACTACAAAATGGACAGGTACGGTCAGGCTGCCTGAGAATAACGACAGGGGCCTTTGGTCATGCTCAACGACCCCACTCCCCCCAGGCAATGTACTATGAGTATACGTACACATTTACATTGAGAACGAGAAAGAACAATCAGAGATTGCAGACCATCATCAGAACTTGTTAGAAATGCCACTTCATAACTGATTAGATGGCAGTTTTGACCAGGTACCAAGACGTCTCGCTTTGATGCAACCCCACTTTGATTGGACACCTGACCCTGACCCCCATGACATTTCTCATTGTTATTCCATTTAATATGGAATGGGATTAAAATAGATTCAATTCAAATCAAATGGAAGACCAAACAGGTAAATTCCTGCATTGGAGTCATCAGAAGGAGCCCAAACAAGCAAAAGCTAAGATGAAATCATCAGGAGGAACGTGGATAGGATTCACATTTCAGCTGCTCCTCCTCTACTCTCAAACCCATCCAGGCACAGCCAAGTGAGCCTTATTCAAAAAAAAAATATATATATATATATTGTTGCGAATTCGCGCCCGCCGGCGTGCGAGCGGCCACGTAACTCGAATTGCGGCACGTCGCCCACCAGACGGACAATTCCGTCCTGACCCTCTCGGACTAACGCCGGGAACTAGTCACGGGTGGGCCTTTCGGCCTCACCACGATCGTGCCAATCGGCCCCCCGCGTGGGATAGGGTTGTTCGCCAAATTCGACCGTCCTAAGTACCCACACGGAGGGTAGACCGGGCGATCGCACCTCGCCGCAGGTCGACTTCGGACACGGGCCACTTTAAGCGACCCGTTCCGTACTATCGGGATAACCGAGCGGTGTTATCGTCAACCTCGACGGTTCCGATTAATTATTGGGCGTATTTAGCCCACGACCAACCCTTTACGTGAAGTAAGATGGAGATTCAATTAAAGAAAAGACGAAGCGAAATGGGAAAACAGTTCAACATAAAGCACATTTATTCCGCGGCAAAAGGAAAGCACACATATACAATTACAACAATTATGCACCAAAAGCAAATGTAAAAGAAACACAACAATTCTGCACAAAAAGCAAATGCAACAAAAGAGACACAATGCAGATCTACTACCGACTACGCGAGCACACGGCAACACTTACACAGTTTTACTTCACAGACGGCGCCGACAACACATATACTCCAAAGCAAAAGAAAAAGGGGCCACCCTCAACGACAAGGGGGCAGACGGGCCTGGGGCCGAGACCGCGTCGAGCCTACCCGTCTGGTGATGAGCCGCAAAATAGCGGCGGCGCCCCGACTCCGCGGGCCTCGCTGGCACTGCCTGGAATGGGGTGGGAACGGGGCCCCCCTTCTCACACTATCTCAGCGCGGGGGGAAACAGGGGGGGTTGTTGATGCTCGGGGGAAAGAGGATATCTGGCTCGCTTGGGTCCCGCGACGAGCGACTCCACTGCGACCTCGACCGCGTTCCCGGCCTCCCCTCTCCGCAGCTCCCCGACAGACTCCGAACCCCGTCTTGGCTGCTGCGCTGCTGCTGCCAGACTTCGCCGCCGCCACAACGCGCCCGAGCCCGAAACAGAAACTCTTCTCTCTGTCGCTGCCACACCTCTCCAACTCGAGCCCGAAACGGAAACTCTCAACTCTCTGTCGCTGCCACACCTCTCCAACTCTCCCGATTCGCTCCGCGCTCGGCGCTTTATAGTGCGACAGGAGAAACCATATGCAGATTCCTGGATCAGGATCGGCTCGGGGGCGGAGCCACAATCCCCCATTGGACGGAGGAAAAGTGGGCGTGAATCATTCCCGATCCGCCTTCCCCGGAAAGGCCGCTCCCTGCACCCGCCGCTTGGCGCGCGCCCCGCACGAGTCCAGGATCGGTGCCCACAAGCGACACGGGAATGGCGGCAGAAGGAGGAGAGGTGAAGGCGGTGGAGGGTCCATTGTGGCGGTCCCTGGCCACGGCGACGCCTGGCATGGCGGTGATGCGATGATTGCGAGAGCGAGTTGTGACGGTAAAGGTCGTGGCTGTTAGCGTTGTTGTTGTTGCGAAGCGGCGTTGCGGTTGGTGGTTGTTGTGTGATGGCGGTTGAGACGTGGTTGGTTCAAAATAAAGATAGAACAGAAAAACGGCTATCGTAAAGGGTCGCAGCCCGAATGAATGACATTTATTCCCTCCAAACAACGGGTTTGGGCTAACTACACATATACTTACAGATATCTCACCTACAGGACCTGAATGGTGGTTTGCGAATTTCCTCAACCACAACAATATATATTTATATATATATATATATATATATATATATTTATATATATATATATATATATATATATATATATATATATATATATATATATATATATATTTATATAATTCCAGCAATCTCTGTGTGTGTGTGTCTGTGTGTGTGACCGCTGTTTCTCGACAACCTCTGGTCCGATCTAATTGAAACTTGCCAGGTATATTGCTGGGGACCTGAGGATGTGCCTTTTCAAGGTTTGATATTAATCGGACAAGTGCTTCCCAAGTTATGGCCATTTATTTACCAACCAATGACAAGACACGTTGTTGCGTGGGCGTGGCCGATGAGGAAGATAAGCTCAGCCGTGTTCCCCATTGCGGGTTACAACGGACGGGCTTCCGGAGAGTGATGACTTCGTGTATTCTAATAATTTCTCGATTTCTTATGCGCATTTATAGATAAACACAATTGCCCAAGTTATGATCATTTTCATATTAGACAGTGTATAAATTTCGGTAAGATCAGAGTGCTGGTGTGCTCCGAACCAGGAAGTAATTTTTTTCCTCTCTCTTCTCTTCTCTTTTTGTTTTTCCTTGACACAACATTGCGAAAAGGTAAAATACGTTGGCGCTAATTGAATAATTGGGTATTAAAACGAAATTGCGAATAATCGTAACTGTAAATAATATCGAACTTCCGGGTCACACACGTACGGGCACGTGAGAGCGAAGAAACGGCCTGTGTGGTTTATTTATTTATTATTATTATTATTTTTTATGGGCACGTATTGGTATCTATAATTCCAGCAATGTATGTGTGTGCGTGTGTGCGTGTGTGTGTGTGTGTGTGTGTGTGTGTGTGTGTGTGTGTGTGTGTGTGTGTGTCCGCTGTTTCTCGACAACCACTGGTCCGATCTAATTGAAACTTGCCAGTTATATTACTGGTGCCTTGTGGATGTGCCTTTTCAAGGTTTGATATTAATCGGACAAGTGCTTCCCAAGTTATGGCCATTTATTTACCAACCAATGACAAGACACGTTGTTGCGTGGGCGTGGCCGATGAGGAAGATAAGCTCAGCCGTGTTCCCCATTGCGGGTTACAAAGGACGGGCTTCCAGAGAGTGATGACCGTGTATTCTAATAATTTCTCGATTTCTTATGCGCATTTATAGATAAACACAATTGCCCAAGTTATGATCATTTTCATATTAGACAGTGTATAAATTTCGGTAAGATCAGAGTGCTGGTGTGCTCCGAACCAGGAAGTAATTTTTTTTCTCTCTCTTCTCTTCTCTTTTTGTTTTTCCTTGACACAACATTGCGAAAAGGTAAAATACGTTGGCGCTAATTGAATAATTGGGTATTAAAACGAAATTGCGAATAATCGTAACTGTGAATAATATCGAACTTCCGGGTCACACACGTACGGGCACGTGAGAGCGAAGAAACGGCCTGTGTGGTTTATTTATTTATTATTATTATTATTTTTTTATGGGCACGTATTGGTATCTATAATTCCAGCAATGTTTGTGTGTGCGTGTGTGCGTGTGTGTGTGTGTGTGTGTGTGTGTGTGTGTGTGTGTCCGCTGTTTCTCGACAACCACTGGTCCAATCTAATTAAAACTTGCCAGGTATATTGCAGGTGCCCTGTGGATGTGCCTTTTCAAGGTTTGATATAAATCGGACAAGTGGTTCCCAAGTTATGGCCATTTATTTACCAACCAATGAAAGGACACGTTGCTGCGTAGGCGTGGCTGCGTAGGCCGGTGTGCGGCCAGCCGACGATGATGGCCAGCCCACGATGACGTCACGTGCAGTGCCGGTTATGATGGGGATCGGTGCCTTAGTTACCGTGGCGTAGGAGTGGCAATGGTCAATGGCAGCGAATGTCATGGCAAGCAAAGACAGGGAGGTAAACTTGATTTTAATTAATTCTGTGTGTGCAAGTATCACAGCAGTTGTTACTTCAATACAAGCGATAATTCGTGGAATGCATGTGAACATTCCGTACGGACACGCATCACTTCCGGATAGTGATGACTTACTGTATTCTAATAATTTATCGATTTCTTATGCGCATTTATAGATAAACACAATGCCCCAATCCAGTCGTAGTTTACGAGAGCGAAGGAACGGCCTGGTGTGGTTATTGTTTCTGGCACGCGGTTTGAAAGTTGTTTTTTTTTTTTTGCACGTACGGCCACGCACATACGGGCACGCGAGAGCGAAGGAACGGCCTGGCGTGGTTGTTGTTTCTGGCACGCGGTTTGAAAGTTTCTTTTTTTTGCACGCACGGCCACGCACGTACGGCCACGCACATACGGGCACGTCCAAGAACTGTACATCAAAAAGAACCCAAATCAAAAAATTAAATAATTCTGGCTGCCAGACCATGTATCCGATTAGGTTGAACTTTAAAACCTATATTCCTCATCACGACTCGATCATCAATGTGAAGTTTCATGGTGATAGATTAAGCTGTTCCAGAGAAAACATAATTTAATATTTTTCGTCAATGCAATATGGCTGCCAAACCATGTGACCAATCAATTACTCCTTCACAAATTTTTACACCAAAGGATTGGAGAACATTCCTGTGAAATTTCCCCTCAATGTGTCCAGCCGTTCTAGAGAAGAAGATTTTTGTCGGCTTCAGGGTAAATCCAATATGGCTTCCAAACCATGTGACCTATGACATCACATGAGTGAACGTTTTATTCCTTATGGATAGGCGGTCATACTATTGCGGGGCCGGGCGTCGGCCGCGAGCACGACCGCAAGATGGAGCAGCAGAGTCTGCTCGACCGATCACCCCGAATTTAAATCGTACTTTTTCGGAAAAGTCCGAGAAGTACGGGTCCCTTATCGGACCGTGAAGGGTCAATATTTCTACCACGTGGTACGCGGTTATTCACCAATTTTCAAAATACCTAGAGACCACGTGGCGATTTGCCGATTCTCCACACCCTCGACGGCACCCGTACGGAACGAGCCGTTTCGCGTACTTGAACCGTGTGTGATCCGAGCGGTTTATCGCCGAGGTCCGTCGGTCCCAAATATCCCGTTATAGCAGCAACAGCCTGGCTAATTCTCCAACACGCAGCACACTACGCCAATGGAGGAAAAGACATGAACGAGCTGATATATTTAACAATCGGGGTATTAATTCACAATGAGGGTATGAGGGGAGCACATAAGGGCAGAGTTAAACCGGTCAAAAGAAATGCACGTATGTACAGCAACGCACTAATACCATTCACTACTTAGAGATTGACGCCACAAACACACATACGCACACACCCAAAAGAATCGGACCAAAATGGTCTTTATTGAGGCCTGTCTTGGACCTGTCCACCTCGTGCGGTCTTCAAGGACCAGGTCCTCGAGGCAGAACTGGACCCCGAGCACGATCCAGACGCCCTCACGACATGGCTCCAGGCGAACGAAATCGACAGGGCGAAAGCTGGCAGGAGAAGACCCTCCGTTGCCCCGACCACCTCGTGCGCAGACGCTTTTGCACTCCACCACCTTGCGTGCAGATGTTCACCTCTTGCCAGAACCCTCAGAACCCGAGCGAACTTCTTGCCAGAACCAGAACCCCCGTGCACGCACTTCTAGCCAGAACCAGAACCCCCATGCGCGCAGACCGTGCCGATAATTATACCCCCCTGTTCAGGGGGGGGGCACCTCCTCGCGACCCTCCCTCTCTCACTGGCAGGTTTTGGTGCACAAATCGCTCTTCGTCTCTCTCACTGGCCAAAAACGGGCGGCAAGCTCCTTGATTGGCCCGGGGCGTGGTGACATCACGCGGAGCCCTTTCCTCCTGTCGCAGGATCTGATTGGCCGGGCGACGGTCACCTCACTCGTTGCACGCTGATTGGTCGAGGGCCGCCACGCGGCTCCTCCTTGAACTCCGCCCATCATGACGTCGGCCAGAGTGAGGTGAAGTGAGCGAAGTGAAGGTGAGGATGATGCGGTGTGGTCGGCGTTGATGTTGGTGTAAAAATAAACGAAAAGAAAACCTGACGATTAAAATAATTCCACAGCGCAGGAACATTTAATTACCCATGAGACCAGGGACGGGACCCTAACTGGCAACATGTACTTACCGATATAACTAATCTATAGGACCTGTATGTTGTGTGCTCATGGCTTCCAGATTCGCAACAATACGTCATAGTTCTTCATTAAAAAACCCGTACAAGTGTCCGTTAATCGCGAGTGCCAGGTCGTGTTCCACCAAACAGTTATCGGTATTCTAGTTCACTCAGGCTTACAAGTTGTTTTGGAACAGTTCAGGAAATATTATTAAACAATTGAGAAGAATTCTGGTATAAACTCTTTCTGGAGCATAAATTATACTTTCGAGTTTTTAGACAGAATTAGATACCTTTATATCAAGTCAGTTGAAGTTTTTGATTTTTTAACTTTCTATACAAATGTGGATTACTCGTGAGGGAATCGTTCTTCAAACTGATTGACAAGGTTTTGAACTTGATTGACAAGTTTTCATTGTTTTGATAAGCAGAAGTTTAAAGATGCTGTAAATTTTATTTTATTTTATACTTTTGTGTCTTTTTGTGGGATAATGTTTCAACAGGTTAAGTGAATTCCCATGGGTGGGAATTGCAGCCCACAACAAGCGGATATTTTTCTTACTTTCTGTGAATTTTCATTCATGCAGAAACTGATGAGGAGGAAAAAAATTGGGATAAGCTAAAATATTCCATCATACATGTGGGTATCTCGATGAGAACTGTGTGATTAATTATAATTATTTTGAAAGGCAGCTTCACAAGATTAGTCCAGATGAGCAGAGTACCCACCTGACGGGCGATCTTATTCCAAACATACTGTTGCGGTTGAGGAAATTCGCAAACCACCATTCAGGTCCCGTAGGTGAAATATCTCTGTAAGTACATGTGTAGTTAGCCCCAAACCCGTTGTTTAGAGGGAATAAATGTGATTCATTCGGGCTGCGACCCTTTAAGATAGCCGTTTTTCTGTTCTATCTTTATTTTGAACCAACCACGTCTCAACCGCCATCACACAACAACCACCAACCGCAACGCCGCTTCACAACAACAACAACGCCAACAGCCACGATCTTTACCTTCACAACTCGCTCCCGCAAACATCGCATCACCGCCATTCCAAACGTCGCCATGGCCATGGACCAGCACTTTAAACCCTCCACCACCTTTGCCTCTCCTTCTGCGGCCATTCCCGCACCACTTGTGGGCACCGAGCGTCAGGCTGTCCTGGCCTCGTGCGGGACGCGCGCCGAGCCGCGGGTGCAAATAGCGGCCTTTCCGAGGAGAAGTCGGATCAGGAATGATACACGCCCACTTCTGATCCGTCCAATCAGCAAGCACGGGGCGGTTTGGCCCCGCCTCCAGGCGCGTCGGAGTCGAATCGATATATGCAAATTCGAGGATCAGGGGAGACTCACGCCCCTTTTTCTCCGTCCAATGGGAGAGCGTGGCTCCACCCCCGAGCTCGTTCTGATCCAGAAATTTGCATATGGGTTCTCCTGCCGGACGATAAAGCACCGAGCGCTGGGCGAATTTAGGGAGTTGGAGAAAAGGTCGAGGCAGTCAAGTCGGTTCTGGAGAGGAGCAGTCTGTGGAGCCGTGAGTCAAGTCGGGTCTGGAGAGTGGCAGTCTGTCGGGGTTCAGAGTCTGTCGGGGAGCTGCAGAGAGGGGAAGCCTGAAGCCAGGAGCGCGGTCGAGGTGGTTTGCTGCAGAGAGGGGAAGCCTGAAGCCGGGAGCGCGGTCGAGGTGGTTTGCTGCAGTCGGCTGAGGAGAATTTGGGGAGGAGGTCTAATAGCTCGGGTCCAAGGCAAGGAAGACGGCGGTCGGCGACGAGCTCGCAGCGGAGTCGCTCGTCGCGGGAACCAAGCAAGCCAGCTATCCTCTTTCCCCAGAGCATCAACAATCCCCACCTTTTTCCCCCCCGCGCTGAGATAGTGCGAAAAGGGGCCCCGTTCCCACCCCACTCCAAGCAGTGCCAACGAAACCCGCGAAGGAGCGCGGAGTCGGGGCGCCGCCACATTTGCGGCTCATCACAAGACACGGGAAGGATCCACCCGGTCTCGCGGCCCACAGGCCCCATCTGCCCCCTTGTCTTTGAGGGTGGCCCTTTTCTTTTGCTTTTGAGTAAATGTGTTGTCGGCGCTGTCTGTAAAGTAAAACTATGTAAGTGTTGCCATGTGCTCGCGTAGTCGGTAGTAGATCTGCATTGTTGTGTTTCTTTTGTAGCATCTGCTTTTGGTGCATAATTGTTGTAGTTGTATACAGTATGTGTGCTCTCCGTGTGCCGTGGAATAAATGTGCATTATGTTGAACTGTTTTTCCCGTTTCGCTTCGTCTTTTCTTTAATTGAATCTCCATATTGCTTCACGTAAAGGGTTGGTAGTGGGCTTAAAACGCCTGATAATTATTCGGAACCGTCGAGGCCGACGTTGACACCGCTCGGTTATCCCGATAGTACGCAACGGGTTGCTTAAGTGGCCCGTGTCCGGAGTCGATCCGCGGCGAGGTGCGATCGCCCGGTCTATCCTCCGCGTGGGTACTTAGGAAGGTCGAATTTGGCGAACAACCCTATCCCATGCGGGGGCCGATTGGCACGATCGTGGTGAGGCCTAAAGGCCCACCCGTGACTAGCTCCCGGCGTTGGTCCGAGAGGGTCACGACAGAATTGTCCGTCCGGTGGGCGACGTGCCGCAATTCGAGTTACGTGGCCGCTCGCACGCCGGCGGGCGCGAATTCGCAACAATACAAAACGTTCTTCTGACACATACCTTTTATTTGGGCGGTGTATAGATAACAAACAGCTGTTTCAACAAAGAAATCACCCGGGTTACATGCATGAAGCAAAAACATACCTTCTCTTCTCAAACACTTCATTGCACTGGAAAACGTGGCGACAGGAATATTGTGCTGTAAATGATGTGACTTGGAAGACCCTCCCCCACCTGAAGGCGGCGCTACACGGTACACATTTACATGGAGAATTTGCATACCATCCCTCGCCCCACCTCCAAAAGACCACCGGCAAAGATAAAAAAATAACCCGACACACTAATTGGGGTCACCCTATTCCTTTGTAGCAAGTCTAAATGTAATCAGCCCAGAACTGTAGGAGGAGGAGCATGACAAACCCACACACAAACACCAGACCGTGAATTATCGTGACGATGACCTAATTTCAACCATCACAGGAGTGGTAATGATTGTACAGTGGCTGTGTTTACACTCTTCCACGAGCTGTGGTCGAGCTCAAAGAAACTGAAAGGAAAGAACAGGAAGTGTATCCTTGTACCTTTTTATCGGAGTGAACTTTCTTTGCGTCCAATATGGTTCCAAACCGTCCTTTTCCAAGATTCGCGAGAACATCCCATTCCAAAATCTGATAACAAAAGCAAAAACATGGAGTTTCACAACAGTGCTTATGGATGACTCTTGTGGTATGCTTACAGACTGCAAGGAGATGATCTGGTGCATCCTACGTGCACACATAAGAACTATAAGCTCCATATAGCAGACTGTAAAAGTGTAAATTTTCACGCTGAGAAAAGTGAAAACGTGTTTGTGACATTTGAAATTTTGTGGAGAGGGCAGAAGACACAACCTCAATGATCTTAACCATATTAAACTACACCGAATGTTTACATTGGGAGAAAATAACTTTCTATGCAACCAAAAATAAAGAGAAACAGGCAAGAAAACACACTTTATTAAAAAAAATTAAGATTTACATCGTCTGCCTAAATCATACGGAACTAGAAATACGTTGTCCATGGCACACCATCACATATTCCCGAGTGCACTGCTTTGTCCCATTAACGCCAGGTGAAATTTTATCTTGCAAAATGGATTGACTATTCTTTTCTATTTGATGTGTTTAATGACCAAAGACTTACTACGTTTACTCAATCAGAAGTCATTGCAAGCATGTCAACATTTCATGAAACATTAATTTAACACTGTCCAGCAAATTAATCATAGGAATGAACTGTGTATAATATTAATTATAATTATTCATAATCAATTAGATAAATGCAGTAAAACCTGTGACTGTTTGTCAGTCATGTTGTTGTTGTTCGTCGTTCGGCTGCTCCCGTTTGGGGTCGCCACAGCGGATCATCCATTATGATCCGCATACTGATTTGGCACAGGTTTTACGCCGGATGCCCTTCCTGACGCAACCATGGTCGCCTCTTACGTCACAGGGATAAGGATTGGGTTTCGTCATGATTCCGGGCTGCCCTACACCCTCTCATAGCACGGCCCAGCGCAGAGCTCCCGTCCTCAAGCGATCCTCCAACCCAAGCCTTCGAGTCGCCGGAATACTGGCGCACGCTACTTCACCCGGTGTTGACTGTATGTCACTCATGGGGGCCACATAAGAAAGTTCTTTATAAAAGAATTTACCATGTACAATGGCAAATACATTTTTTTTAAATCGACCCCCATGACCCTAACCCCTTGGCCCGGCCCCGAGGGGTCATATCAAAAATCCGAAAGTGTTGTGCACTTCCCCATACATATACCTACTATGTCCCAAAGTTTTAAGTTCCTATTTCAAACGGTGTAGGAGGAGTTACAGGGTAGGACAGACGGACGTACGGACGGATGGACGGATGGACGGCGGAGACAATCACAATATTCCCGCTTTTCTTCGAAAGCATGGGAATAATCAAATGAAAGACCAAACAGATAAAGTCCTGCATTGGAGTCATCAGAAGGAGCTCAAACAAGCAAAAGCTTAGATGAAATCATCAGGAGGAACGTGGATAGGATTCACATTTCAGCTGCTCCTCCTCTACTCTCAAACCCATCCAGGCACAGCCAAGCCAGCCTTATTCAAAAAATATATCTATCTATAATTCCAGCAGTGTGTGTGTGTGTGTGTGTGTGTGTGTGTGTGTGTGTGTGTCCGCTGTTTCTCGACAACCACTGGTCCGATCTAATTGAAACTTGCCAGTTATATTACTGGTGCCTTGTGGATGTGCCTTTTCAAGATTTGATATAAATCGGACAAGTGGTTCCCAAGTTATGGCTATTTATTGACCAACCAATGAAAGGACACGTTGCTGCATAGGCGTGGCTGCAGAGGCCGGTGAGCGGCCGGCCGACGATGACGTCACGTGCAGTGCTGGTTACCATGGGGATCGGTGCCTTAGTTACCATGGCGTAGGAGTGGCAATGGTCAATGGCAGCGAATGTCATGGCAAGCAAAGACAGGGAGGTAAACTTGATTTTAATTTTGATTTTAATTAACTCTGTGTATGTAAGTATCACAGCAGTTGTTACTTCAATACAAGCGATAATTCGTGGAATGCATGTGAACATTCCGTACGGGCACACACCACTTCCGGATCATGATGACTTAATGTATTCGAATAATTTATCGATTTCTTATGCGCATTAATAGATAAACACAATGCCCCAATCCAGTAGTCGTTTACGAGAGCAAATGAACGGCCTGGTGTGGATGTTGTTTCTGGCACGTGGTTTGAAAGTTTTTCTATTTTTTTAATTTTTTTGTTTGCACGTACGGGCACGCACGTATGGGCACGCGAGAGTGAAGGAACGGCCTGGTGTGGTTGTTGTTTCTGGCACGTGGTTTGAAAGTTTTTTTGCACGCACGGGCACACAGGTACGGGCACGCACGTACAGGCACGTCCGAGTACTGTATATCAAAAAGAACCCAGATCAAAAAAATAAATAATTCTGGCTGCCAGACCATGTATCCGATCAGGTTGAAATTTAAAACCTATATTCCCCATCACGACTCGATCATTAATGTGAAGTTTCATGCTGATCGATTAAGCGGTTCCAGAGAAAACATAATTTAATATTTTTATTCAATGCAATATGGCTGCCAAACTATGTGACGATTCAATTATTCCTTCACAAACTTTAACACCCAAGGCTTGGAGAACATTCCTGTGAAATTTCCCCTCAATCTGTCCAGTCGTTCTGGAGAAGAAGATTTTTGTCGGTTTCAGGGTAAATCCAATATGGCTTCCAAACCATGTGACCTATGACATCACATGTGTGAACGTTTTATTTCTCATGCATAGGCGGTCATACTATTGTGGGGCCGGGCGTCGGCCGTGAGCACGACCGCTAGATGGAGCAGCAGAGTCGGCTCGACCGATCACCCGGAATTTCGATCGTACTTTTTCGGAAAAGTCCGAGAAGTACGGGTCCCTTATCGGACCGTGAAGGGTCAATATTTCTACCACGTGGTACGCGGTTATTCGCCAATTTTCAAAATAACTAGAGACCATGTGGCGATTTACCGATTCTCCACACCCTCGACGGCACCCGTACGGAACGAGCCGTTTCGCGTACTTGAACCGTGTGTGATCCGAGCGGTTTATCGCCGAGGTCCGTCGGTCCCAAATATCCCGTTATAGCAGCAACAGCCTGGCTAATTCTCCAACACGCAGCACACTAAGCCAATGGAGGAAAAGACATGAACGAGCTGATATATTTAACAATCGGGGTATTAATTCACAATGAGGATATGAGGGGAGCACATAAGGGCAGAGTTAAACCGGTCAAAAGAAATGCACGTATGTACAGCAACGCACTTATACCATTCACTACTTAGAGATTGACGCCACAAACACACATACGCACACACCCAAAAGAATCGGACCAAAATGGTCTTTATTGAGGCCTGTCTTGGACCTGTCCGCCTCGTGCGGTCTTCAAGGACCAGGTCCTCGAGGCAGAACTGGACCCCGAGCACGATCCAGACGCCCTCACGACATGGCTCCAGGCGAACGAAATCGACAGGGCGAAAGCTGGCAGGAGAAGACCCTCCGTTGCCCCGACCACCTCGTGCGCAGACGCTTTTGCGCTCCACCACCTTGCGTGCAGATGTTCACCTCTTGCCAGAACCCTCAGAACCCCTGAGCGAACTTCTTGCCAGAACCAGAACCCCCGTGCACGCACTTCTAGCCAGAACCAGAACCCCCATGCGCGCAGACCGTGCCGATAATTATACCCCCTGTTCAGGGGGGGCACCTCCTCGCGACCCTCCCTCTCTCACTGGCAGGTTTTGGTGCACAAATCGCTCTTCGTCTCTCTCACTGGCCAAAAACGGGCGGCAAGCTCCTTGATTGGCCCGGGCGTGGTGACATCACGCGGAGCCCTTTCCTCCTGTCGCAGGATCTGATTGGCCGGGCGACGGTCACCTCACTCGTTGCACGCTGATTGGTCGAGGGCCGCCACGCGGCTCCTCCTTGAACTCCGCCCATCATGACGTCGGCCAGAGTGAGGTGAAGTGAGCGAAGTGAAGGTGAGGATGATGCGGTGTGGTCGGCGTTGATGTTGGTGTAAAAATAAACGAAAAGAAAACCTGACTATTAAAATAACTCCACAGCGCAGGAACATTTAATTACCCATGAGACCAGGGACGGGACCCTAACTGGCAACATGTACTTACCGATATAACTAATCTATAGGACCTGTATGTTGTGTGCTCATGGCTTCCAGATTCGCAACAATACGTCATAGTTCTTCATTAAAAAACCCGTACAAGTGTCGGTTAATCGCGAGTGCCAGGTCGTGTTCCACCAAACAGTTATCGGTATTCTAGTTCACTCAGGCTTACAAGTTGTTTTGGAACAGTTCAGGAAATATTATTAAACAATTGAGAAGAATTCTGGTATAAACTCTTTCTGGAGCATAAATTATACTTTCGAGTTTTTAGACAGAATTAGATACCTTTATATCAAGTCAGTTGAAGTTTTTGATTTTTTAACTTTCTATACAAATGTGGATTACTCGTGAGGGAATCGTTCTTCAAACTGATTGACAAGGTTTTGAACTTGATTGACAAGTTTTCATTGTTTTGATAAGCAGAAGTTTAAAGATGCTGTAAATTTTATTTTATTTTATACTTTTGTGTCTTTTTGTGGGATAATGTTTCAACAGGTTAAGTGAATTCCCATGGGTGGGAATTGCAGCCCACAACAAGCGGATATTTTTCTTACTTTCTGTGAATTTTCATTTATGCAGAAACTGATGAAGGAGGAAAAAAATTGGGATAAGCTAAAATATTCCATCATACATGTGGGTATCTCGATGAGAACTGTGTGATTAATTATAATTATTTTGAAAGGCAGCTTCACAAGATTAGTCCAGATGAGCAGAGTACCCACCTGACGGGCGATCTTATTCCAAACATACTGTTGCGGTTGAGGAAATTCGCAAACCACCATTCAGGTCCCGTAGGTGAGATATCTCTGTAAGTACATGTGTAGTTATCCCCAAACCCGTTGTTTAGAGGGAATAAATGTGATTCATTCGGGCTGCGACCCTTTACGATAGCCGTTTTTCTGTTCTATCTTTATTTTGAACCAACCACGTCTCAACCGCCATCACACAACAACCACCAACCGCAACGCCGCTTCACAACAACAACAACGCCAACAGCCACGATCTTTACCTTCACAACTCGCTCCCGCAAACATCGCATCACCGCCATTCCAAACGTCGCCATGGCCATGGACCAGCACTTTAAACCCTCCACCACCTTTGCCTCTCCTTCTGCGGCCATTCCCGCACCGCATGTGGGCACCGAGCGTCAGGCTGTCCTGGCTTCGTGCGGGACGCGCGCTGAGCCGCGGGTGCAAATAGCGGCCTTTCCGAGGAGAAGTCGGATCAGGAATGATACACGCCGACTTCTGATCCGTCCAATCAGCAAGCGCGGGGCGGTTTGGCCCCGCCTCCAGGCGCGTCGGAGTAGAATCGATATATGCAAATTCGTGGATCAGGGGAGACTCACGCCCCTTTTTCTCCGTCCAATGGGTGAGCGTGGCTCCACCCCCGAGCTCGTTCTGATCCAGAAATTTGCATAGGGGTTCTCCTGCCGGACGATAAAGCGCCGAGCGCTGGGCGGGTAGGGAGTTGGAGAAAAGGTCGAGGCAGTCAAGTCGGTTCTGGAGAGGAGCAGTCTGTGGAGCCGTGAGTCAAGTCGGGTCTGGAGAGTGGCAGTCTGTCGGGGTTCAGAGTCTGTCGGGGAGCTGCAGAGAGGGGAAGCCTGAAGCCAGGAGCGCGGTCGAGGTGGTTTGCTGCAGAGAGGGGAAGCCTGAAGCCGGGAGCGCGGTCGAGGTGGTTTGCTCCAGTCGGCTGAGGAGAATTGGGGAAGAGATCGAATATCTCGGGTCTGAGGCAGGGAAGACGGCGGTCGGCGACGAGCTCGCAGTGGAGCCGCTCGTCGCGGGACCCAAGCAAGCCAGTTCTACTCTTTCCCCAGAGCATCAACAATCCCCCCCCCCTTTTCCCCCGCGCTGAGATAGTGCGAAAAGGGGGCCCCGTTCCCACCCCACTCCAAGCAGTGCCAACGAAACCCGCGAAGGAGCGTGGAGTCGGGGCGCCGCCACATTTGCGGCTCATCACAAGACACGGGAAGGATCCACCCGGTCTCGCGGCCCACAGGCCCCGTCTGCCCCCTTGTCTTTGAGGGTGGCCCTTTTCTTTTGCTTTTGAGTAAATGTGTTGTCGGCGCTGTCTGTAAAGTAAAACTGTGTGAGTGTTGCCGTGTGCTCGCGTAGTCGGTAGTAGATCTGCATTGTTGTGTTTCTTTTGTAGCATCTGCTTTTGGTGCATAATTGTTGTAGTTGTATACAGTATGTGTGCTCTCCGTGTGCCGCGGAATAAATGTGCATTATGTTGAACTGTTTTTCCCGTTTCGCTTCGTCTTTTCTTTAATTGAATCTCCATATTGCTTCACGTAAAGGGTTGGTAGTGGGCTTAAAACGCCTGATAATTATTCGGAACCGTCGAGGCCGACGTTGACACCGCTCGGTTATCCCGATAGTACGCAACGGGTCGCTTAAGTGGCCCGTGTCCGGAGTCGATCTGCGGCGAGGTGCGATCGCCCGGTCTACCCTCCGCGTGGGTACTTAGGAAGGTCGTATTTGGCGAACAACCCTATCCCACGCGGGGGCCGATTGGCACGATCGTGGTGAGGCCGAAAGGCCCACCCGTGACTAGCTCCCGGCGTTGGTCCGAGAGGGTCACGACAGAATTGTCCGTCCGGTGGGCGACGTGCCGCAATTCGAGTTACGTGGCCGCTCGCACGCTGGCGGGCGCGGGTCGCAACAATACAAAACGTTCTTCTGACACATACCTTTTATTTGGGTGGTGTATAGATAACAAACAGCTGTTTCAACAAAGAAATCACCCGGGTTACATGCATGAAGCAAAAACATACCTTCTCTTCTCAAACACTTCATTGCACTGGAAAATGTGGCGACAGGAATATTGTGCTGTAAATGATGTGACTTGGAAGACCCTCCCCCACCTGAAGGCGGCGCTACACGGTACACATTTACATGGAGAATTTGCATACCATCCCTCGCCCCACCTCCAAAAGACCACCGGCAAAGATAAAAAAATAACCCGACACACTAATTGGGGTCACCCTATTCCTTTGTAGCAAGTCTAAATGTAATCAGCCCAGAACTGTAGGAGGAGGAGCATGACAAACCCACACACAAACACCAGACCGTGAATTATCGTGACGATGACCTAATTTCAACCATCACAGGAGTGGTAATGATTGTACAGTGGCTGTGTTTACACTCTTCCACGAGCTGTGGTCGAGCTCAAAGAAACTGAAAGGAAAGAACAGGAAGTGTATCCTTGTACCTTTTGTCGGAGTGAACTTTCTTTGCGTCCAATATGGTTCCAAACCGTCCTTTTCCAAGATTCGCGAGAACATCCCATTCCAAAATCTGATAACAAAAGCAAAAACATGGAGTTTCACAACAGTGCTTATGGATGACTCTTGTGGTATGCTTACAGACTGCAAGGAGATGATCTGGTGCATCCTACGTGCACACATAAGAACTATAAGCTCCATATAGCAGACTGTAAAAGTGTAAATTTTCACGCTGAGAAAAGTGAAAACGTGTTTGTGACATTTGAAATTTTGTGGAGAGGGCAGAAGACACAACCTCAATGATCTTAACCATATTAAACTACACCGAATGTTTACATTGGGAGAAAATAACTTTCTATGCAACCAAAAATAAAGAGAAACAGGCAAGAAAACACACTTTATTAAAAAAAAATTAAGATTTACATCGTCTGCCTAAATCATACGGAACTAGAAATACGTTGTCCATGGCACACCATCACATATTCCCGAGTGCACTGCTTTGTCCCATTAACGCCAGGTGAAATTTTATCTTGCAAAATGGATTGACTATTCTTTTCTATTTGATGTGTTTAATGACCAAGGACTTACTACGTTTACTCAATCAGAAGTCATTGCAGGCATGTCAACATTTCATGAAACATTAATTTAACACTGTCCAGCAAATTAATCATAGGAATGAACTGTGTATAATATTAATTATAATTATTCATAATCAATTAGATAAATGCAGTAAAACCTGTGACTGTTTGTCAGTCATGTTGTTGTTGTTCGTCGTTCGGCTGCTCCCGTTAGGGGTCGCCACAGCGGATCATCCATTATGATCCGCATACTGATTTGGCACAGGTTTTACGCCGGATGCCCTTCCTGACGCAACCATGGTCGCCTCTTACGTCACAGGGATAAGGATTGGGTTTCGTCATGATTCCGGGCTGCCCTACACCCTCTCATAGCACGGCCCAGCGCAGAGCTCCCGTCCTCAAGCGATCCTCCAACCCAAGCCTTCGAGTCGCCGGATTACTGGCGCACGCTACTTCACCCGGTGTTGACTGTATGTCACTCATGGGGGCCACATAAGAAAGTTCTTTATTAAAGAATTTACCATGTACAATGGCAAATACATTTTTTTTAAATCGACCCCCATGACCCCAACCCCTTGGCCCGGCCCCGAGGGGTCATATCAAAAATCCGAAAGTGTTGTGCACTTCCCCATACATGTATCTACTATGTCCCAAAGTTTCAAGTTCCTATTTCAAACGGTGTATGAGGAGTTACAGGGTAGGACAGACGGACGTACGGACGGATGGACGGATGGACGGATGGATGGCGGAGACAATCACAATATTCCCGCTTTTCTTCGAAAGCATGGGAATAATCAAATGAAAGACCAAACAGATAAAGTCCTGCATTGGAGTCATCAGAAGGAGCTCAAACAAGCAAAAGCTCAGATGAAATCATCAGGAGGAACGTGGATAGGATTCACATTTCAGCTGCTCCTCCTCTACTCTCAAACCCATCCAGGCACAGCCAAGCCAGCCTTATTCAAAAAATATATCTATCTATAATTCCAGCAGTGTGTGTGTGTGTGTGTGTGTGTGTGTGTGTGTGTGTGTGTGTGTGTGTGTGTGTGTGTGTGTGTGTGTCCGCTGTTTCTCGACAACCACTGGTCCGATCTAATTGAAACTTGCCAGTTATATTACTGGTGCCTTGTGGATGTGCCTTTTCAAGATTTGATATAAATCGGACAAGTGGTTCCCAAGTTATGGCTATTTATTGACCAACCAATGAAAGGACACGTTGCTGCATAGGCGTGGCTGCAGAGGCCGGTGAGCGGCCGGCCGACGATGACGTCACGTGCAGTGCTGGTTACCATGGGGATCGGTGCCTTAGTTACCATGGCGTAGGAGTGGCAATGGTCAATGGCAGCGAATGTCATGGCAAGCAAAGACAGGGAGGTAAACTTGATTTTAATTTTGATTTTAATTAACTCTGTGTATGTAAGTATCACAGCAGTTGTTACTTCAATACAAGCGATAATTCGTGGAATGCATGTGAACATTCCGTACGGGCACACACCACTTCCGGATCATGATGACTTAATGTATTCGAATAATTTATCGATTTCTTATGCGCATTAATAGATAAACACAATGCCCCAATCCAGTAGTCGTTTACGAGAGCAAATGAACGGCCTGGTGTGGATGTTGTTTCTGGCACGTGGTTTGAAAGTTTTTTTTTTTGCACGCACGGGCACACAGGTACGGGCACGCACGTACAGGCACGTCCGAGTACTGTATATCAAAAAGAACCCAGATCAAAAAAATTAAATAATTCTGGCTGCCAGACCATGTATCCGATCAGGTTGAAATTTAAAACCTATATTCCCCATCACGACTCGATCATTAATATGAAGTTTCATGCTGATCGATTAAGCGGTTCCAGAGAAAACATAATTTAATATTTTTATTCAATGCAATATGGCTGCCAAACCATGTGACGATTCAATTATTCCTTCACAAACTTTAACACCCAAGGCTTGGAGAACATTCCTGTGAAATTTCCCCTCAATCTGTCCAGTCGTTCTGGAGAAGAAGATTTTTGTCGGTTTCAGGGTAAATCCAATATGGCTTCCAAACCATGTGACCTATGACATCACATGTGTGAACGTTTTATTTCTCATGGATAGGCGGTCATACTATTGCGGGGCCGGGCGTCGGCCGCGAGCACGACCGCTAGATCGTGACCTCTCGGACAAGGGTCCAAGGCAAGGAAGACGGCGGTCGGCGACGAGCTCGCAGTGGAGTTGCTCGTCGCGGGACCCAAGCAAGCCAGCTATCCTCTTTCCCCAGAGCATCAACAATCCCCCCCTTTTTCCCCCCTGGGCTGAGATAGTGCGAAAAGGGGCCCCGTTCCCACCCCACTCCAAGCAGTGCCAACGAAACCCGCGAAGGAGCGCGGAGTCGGGGCGCCGCCACATTTGCGGCTCATCACAAGACACGGGAAGGATCCACCCGGTCTCGCGGCCCACAGGCCCCATCTGCCCCCTTGTCTTTGAGGGTGGCCCTTTTCTTTTGCTTTTGAGTAAATGTGTTGTCGGCGCTGTCTGTAAAGTAAAACTATGTAAGTGTTGCCATGTGCTCGCGTAGTCGGTAGTAGATCTGCATTGTTGTGTTTCTTTTGTAGCATCTGCTTTTGGTGCATAATTGTTGTAGTTGTATACAGTATGTGTGCTCTCCGTGTGCCGCGGAATAAATGTGCATTATGTTGAACTGTTTTTCCCGTTTCGCTTCGTCTTTTCTTTAATTGAATCTCCATATTGCTTCACGTAAAGGGTTGGTAGTGGGCTTAAAACGCCTGATAATTATTCCGAACCGTCGAGGCCGACGTTGACACCGCTCGGTTATCCCGATAGTACGCAACGGGTTGCTTAAGTGGCCCGTGTCCGGAGTCGATCTGCGGCGAGGTGCGATCGCCCGGTCTATCCTCCGCGTGGGTACTGAGGAAGGTCGAATTTGGCGAACAACCCTATCCCACGCGGGGGCCGATTGGCACGATCGTGGTGAGGCCTAAAGGCCCACCCGTGACTAGCTCCCGGCGTTGGTCCGAGAGGGTCACGACAGAATTGTCCGTCCGGTGGGCGACGTGCCGCAATTCGAGTTACGTGGCCGCTCGCACGCCGGCGGGCGCGAATTCGCAACAATACAAAACGTTCTTCTGACACATACCTTTTATTTGGGCGGTGTATAGATAACAAACAGCTGTTTCAACAAAGAAATCACCCGGGTTACATGCATGAAGCAAAAACATACCTTCTCTTCTCAAACACTTCATTGCACTGGAAAACGTGGCGACAGGAATATTGTGCTGTAAATGATGTGACTTGGAAGACCCTCCCCCACCTGAAGGCAACGCTACACGGTACACATTTACATGGAGAATTTGCATACCATCCCTCGCCCCACCTCCAAAAGACCACCGGCAAAGATAAAAAAATAACCCGACACACTAATTGGCGTCACCCTATTCCTTTGTAGCAAGTCTAAATGTAATCAGCCCAGAACTGTAGGAGGAGGAGCATGACAATCCCACACACAAACACCAGACCGTGAATTATCGTGACGATGACCTAATTTCAACCATCACAGGAGTGGTAATGATTGTACAGTGGCTGTGTTTACACTCTTCCACGAGCTGTGGTCGAGCTCAAAGAAACTGAAAGGAAAGAACAGGAAGTGTATCCTTGTACCTTTTTATCGGAGTGAACTTTCTTTGCGTCCAATATGGTTCCAAACCGTCCTTTTCCAAGATTGGCGAGAACATCACAGTCCAAAATCTGATAACAAAAGCAAAAACATGGAGTTTCACAACAGTGCTAATGGATGACTCTTGTGGTATGCTTACAGACTGCAAGGAGATGATCTGGTGCATCCTACGTGCACACATAAGAACTATAAGCTCCATATAGCAGACTGTAAAAGTGTAAATTTTCACGCTGAGAAAAGTGAAAACGTGTTTGTGACATTTGAAATTTTGCGGAGAGGGCAGAAGACACAACCTCAATGATCTTAACCATATTAAACTACACCGAATGTTTACATTGGGAGAAAATAACTTTCTATGGAACCAAAAATAAAGAGAAACAGGCAAGAAAACACACTTTATTAAAAAATAAATTAAGATTTACATCGTCTGCCTAAATCATACGGAACTAGAAATACGTTGTCGATGGCACACCATCACATATTCCCGAGTGCACTGCTTTGTCCCATTAACGCCAGGTGAAATTTTATCTTGCAAAATGGATTGACTATTCTTTTCTATTTGATGTGTTTAATGACCAAAGACTTACTACGTTTACTCAATCAGAAGTCATTGCAAGCATGTCAACATTTCATGAAACATTAATTTAACACTGTCCAGCAAATTAATCATAGGAATGAACTGTGTATAATATTAATTATAATTATTCACAATCAATTAGATAAATGCAGTAAAACCTGTGACTGTTTGTCAGTCATGTTGTTGTTGTTCGTCGTTCGGCTGCTCCCGTTTGGGGTCGCCACAGCGGATCATCCATTATGATCCGCATCCTGATTTGGCACAGGTTTTACGCCGGATGCCCTTCCTGACGCAACCATGGTCGCCTCTTACGTCACAGGGATAAGGATTGGGTTTCGTCATGATTCCGGGCTGCCCTACACCCTCTCATAGCACGGCCCAGCGCAGAGCTCCCGTCCTCAAGCGATCCTCCAACCCAAGCCTTCGAGTCGCCGGATTACTGGCGCACGCTACTTCACCCAGTGTTGACTGTATGTCACTCATGGGGGCCACATAAGAAAGTTCTTTATAAAAGAATTTACCATGTACAATGGCAAATACATTTTTTTTAAATCGACCCCCATGACCCCAACCCCTTGGCCCGGCCCCGAGGGGTCATATCAAAAATCCGAAAGTGTTGTGCACTTCCCCATACATATACCTACTATGTCCCAAAGTTTTAAGTTCCTATTTCAAACGGTGTAGGAGGAGTTACAGGGTAGGACAGACGGACGTACGGACGGATGGACGGATGGACGGCGGAGACAATCACAATATTCCCGCTTTTCTTCGAAAGCATGGGAATAATCAAATGAAAGACCAAACAGATAAAGTCCTGCATTGGAGTCATCAGAAGGAGCTCAAACAAGCAAAAGCTTAGATGAAATCATCAGGAGGAACGTGGATAGGATTCACATTTCAGCTGCTCCTCCTCTACTCTCAAACCCATCCAGGCACAGCCAAGCCAGCCTTATTCAAAAAATATATCTATCTATAATTCCAGCAGTGTGTGTGTGTGTGTGTGTGTGTGTGTGTGTGTGTGTGTGTGTGTGTGTGTGTGTGTGTGTGTGTGTGTCCGCTGTTTCTCGACAACCACTGGTCCGATCTAATTGAAACTTGCCAGTTATATTACTGGTGCCTTGTGGATGTGCCTTTTCAAGATTTGATATAAATCGGACAAGTGGTTCCCAAGTTATGGCTATTTATTGACCAACCAATGAAAGGACACGTTGCTGCATAGGCGTGGCTGCAGAGGCCGGTGAGCGGCCGGCCGACGATGACGTCACGTGCAGTGCTGGTTACCATGGGGATCGGTGCCTTAGTTACCATGGCGTAGGAGTGGCAATGGTCAATGGCAGCGAATGTCATGGCAAGCAAAGACAGGGAGGTAAACTTGATTTTAATTTTGATTTTAATTAACTCTGTGTATGTAAGTATCACAGCAGTTGTTACTTCAATACAAGCGATAATTCGTGGAATGCATGTGAACATTCCGTACGGGCACACACCACTTCCGGATCATGATGACTTAATGTATTCGAATAATTTATCGATTTCTTATGCGCATTAATAGATAAACACAATGCCCCAATCCAGTAGTCGTTTACGAGAGCAAATGAACGGCCTGGTGTGGATGTTGTTTCTGGCACGTGGTTTGAAAGTTTTTCTATTTTTTTAATTTTTTGTTTGCACGTACGGGCACGCACGTATGGGCACGCGAGAGTGAAGGAACGGCCTGGTGTGGTTGTTGTTTCTGGCACGTGGTTTGAAAGTTTTTTGCAAGCACGGGCACACAGGTACGGGCACGCACGTACAGGCACGTCCGAGTACTGTATATCAAAAAGAACCCAGATCAAAAAAATTAAATAATTCTGGCTGCCAGACCATGTATCCGATCAGGTTGAAATTTAAAACCTATATTCCCCATCACGACTCGATCATTAATGTGAAGTTTCATGCTGATCGATTAAGCGGTTCCAGAGAAAACATAATTTAATATTTTTATTCAATGCAATATGGCTGCCAAACTATGTGACGATTCAATTATTCCTTCACAAACTTTAACACCCAAGGCTTGGAGAACATTCCTGTGAAATTTCCCTCAATCTGTCCAGTCGTTCTGGAGAAGAAGATTTTTGTCGGTTTCAGGGTAAATCCAATATGGCTTCCAAACCATGTGACCTATGACATCACATGTGTGAACGTTTTATTTCTCATGGATAGGCGGTCATACTATTGCGGGGCCGGGCGTCGGCCGTGAGCACGACCGCTAGATGGAGCAGCAGAGTCGGCTCGACCGATCACCCGGAATTTCGATCGTACTTTTTCGGAAAAGTCCGAGAAGTACGGGTCCCTTATCGGACCGTGAAGGGTCAATATTTCTACCACGTGGTACGCGGTTATTCGCCAATTTTCAAAATAACTAGAGACCATGTGGCGATTTACCGATTCTCCACACCCTCGACGGCACCCGTACGGAACGAGCCGTTTCGCGTACTTGAACCGTGTGTGATCCGAGCGGTTTATCGCCGAGGTCCGTCGGTCCCAAATATCCCGTTATAGCAGCAACAGCCTGGCTAATTCTCCAACACGCAGCACACTAAGCCAATGGAGGAAAAGACATGAACGAGCTGATATATTTAACAATCGGGGTATTAATTCACAATGAGGGTATGAGGGGAGCACATAAGGGCAGAGTTAAACCGGTCAAAAGAAATGCACGTATGTACAGCAACGCACTTATACCATTCACTACTTAGAGATTGACGCCACAAACACACATACGCACACACCCAAAAGAATCGGACCAAAATGGTCTTTATTGAGGCCTGTCTTGGACCTGTCCGCCTCGTGCGGTCTTCAAGGACCAGGTCCTCGAGGCAGAACTGGACCCCGAGCACGATCCAGACGCCCTCACGACATGGCTCCAGGCGAACGAAATCGACAGGGCGAAAGCTGGCAGGAGAAGACCCTCCGTTGCCCCGACCACCTCGTGCGCAGACGCTTTTGCGCTCCACCACCTTGCGTGCAGATGTTCACCTCTTGCCAGAACCCTCAGAACCCCTGAGCGAACTTCTTGCCAGAACCAGAACCCCCGTGTACGCACTTCTAGCCAGAACCAGAACCCCCATGCGCGCAGACCGTGCCGATAATTATACCCCCTGTTCAGGGGGGCACCTCCTCGCGACCCTCCCTCTCTCACTGGCAGGTTTTGGTGCACAAATCGCTCTTCGTCTCTCTCACTGGCCAAAAACGGGCGGCAAGCTCCTTGATTGGCCCGGGCGTGGTGACATCACGCGGAGCCCTTTCCTCCTGTCGCAGGATCTGATTGGCCGGGCGACGGTCACCTCACTCGTTGCACGCTGATTGGTCGAGGGCCGCCACGCGGCTCCTCCTTGAACTCCGCCCATCATGACGTCGGCCAGAGTGAGGTGAAGTGAGCGAAGTGAAGGTGAGGATGATGCGGTGTGGTCGGCGTTGATGTTGGTGTAAAAATAAACGAAAAGAAAACCTGACTATTAAAATAACTCCACAGCGCAGGAACATTTAATTACCCATGAGACCAGGGACGGGACCCTAACTGGCAACATGTACTTACCGATATAACTAATCTATAGGACCTGTATGTTGTGTGCTCATGGCTTCCAGATTCGCAACAATACGTCATAGTTCTTCATTAAAAAACCCGTACAAGTGTCGGTTAATCGCGAGTGCCAGGTCGTGTTCCACCAAACAGTTATCGGTATTCTAGTTCACTCAGGCTTACAAGTTGTTTTGGAACAGTTCAGGAAATATTATTAAACAATTGAGAAGAATTCTGGTATAAACTCTTTCTGGAGCATAAATTATACTTTCGAGTTTTTAGACAGAATTAGATACCTTTATATCAAGTCAGTTGAAGTTTTTGATTTTTTAACTTTCTATACAAATGTGGATTACTCGTGAGGGAATCGATCTTCAAACTGATTGACAAGGTTTTGAACTTGATTGACAAGTTTTCATTGTTTTGATAAGCAGAAGTTTAAAGATGCTGTAAATTTTATTTTATTTTATACTTTTGTGTCTTTTTGTGGGATAATGTTTCAACAGGTTAAGTGAATTCCCATGGGTGGGAATTGCAGCCCACAACAAGCGGATATTTTTCTTACTTTCTGTGAATTTTCATTCATGCAGAAACTGATGAAGGAGGAAAAAAAATTGGGATAAGCTAAAATATTCCATCATACATGTGGGTATCTCGATGAGAACTGTGTGATTAATTATAATTATTTTGAAAGGCAGCTTCACAAGATTAGTCCAGATGAGCAGAGTACCCACCTGACGGGCGATCTTATTCCAAACATACTGTTGCGGTTGAGGAAATTCGCAAACCACCATTCAGGTCCCGTAGGTGAGATATCTCTGTAAGTACATGTGTAGTTATCCCCAAACCCGTTGTTTAGAGGGAATAAATGTGATTCATTCGGGCTGCGACCCTTTACGATAGCCGTTTTTCTGTTCTATCTTTATTTTGAACCAACCACGTCTCAACCGCCATCACACAACAACCACCAACCGCAACGCCGCTTCACAACAACAACAACGCCAACAGCCACGATCTTTACCTTCACAACTCGCTCCCGCAAACATCGCATCACCGCCATTCCAAACGTCGCCATGGCCATGGACCAGCACTTTAAACCCTCCACCACCTTTGCCTCTCCTTCTGCGGCCATTCCCGCACCGCATGTGGGCACCGAGCGTCAGGCTGTCCTGGCTTCGTGCGGGACGCGCGCTGAGCCGCGGGTGCAAATAGCGGCCTTTCCGAGGAGAAGTCGGATCAGGAATGATACACGCCCACTTCTGATCCGTCCAATCAGCAAGCGCGGGGCGGTTTGGCCCCGCCTCCAGGCGCGTCGGAGTAGAATCGATATATGCAAATTCGTGGATCAGGGGAGACTCACGCCCCTTTTTCTCCGTCCAATGGGCGAGCGTGGCTCCACCCTGAAGCTCGTTGTGATCCAGAAATTTGCATAGGGGTTCTCCTGCCGGACGATAAAGCGCCGAGCGCTGGGCGAATTTAGGGAGTTGGAGAAAAGGTCGAGGCAGTCAAGTCGGTTCTGGAGAGGAGCAGTCTGTGGAGCCGTGAGTCAAGTCGGGTCTGGAGAGTGGCAGTCTGTCGGGGTTCAGAGTCTGTCGGGGAGCTGCAGAGAGGGGAAGCCTGAAGCCAGGAGCGCGGTCGAGGTGGTTTGTTGCAGCCAGGGGAAGCCTGGAAGCCGGGAGCGCGGTCGAGGTGGTTTGCTCCAGTCGGCTGAGGAGAATTGGGGAGGAGCTCGAATAGCTCGGGTCCAAGGCAAGGAAGACGGCGGGCGGCGACGAGCTCGCAGTGGAGTCGCTCGTCGCGGGACCCAAGCAAGCCAGCTATCCTCTTTCCCCAGAGCATCAACAATCCCCCCTTTTCCCCCCCGCGCTGAGATAGTGCGAAAAGGGGCCCCGTTCCCACCCCACTCCAAGCAGTGCCAACGAAACCCGCGAAGGAGCGCGGAGTCGGGGCGCCGCCACATTTGCGGCTCATCACAAGACACGGGAAGGATCCACCCGGTCTCGCGGCCCACAGGCCCCGTCTGCCCCCTTGTCTTTGAGGGTGGCCCTTTTCTTTTGCTTTTGAGTAAATGTGTTGTCGGCGCTGTCTGTAAAGTAAAACTGTGTGAGTGTTGCCGTGTGCTCGCGTAGTCGGTAGTAGATCTGCATTGTTGTGTTTCTTTTGTAGCATCTGCTTTTGGTGCATAATTGTTGTAGTTGTATACAGTATGTGTGCTCTCCGTGTGCCGCGGAATAAATGTGCATTATGTTGAACTGTTTTTCCCGTTTCGCTTCGTCTTTTCTTTAATTGAATCTCCATATTGCTTCACGTAAAGGGTTGGTAGTGGGCTTAAAACGCCTGATAATTATTCGGAACCGTCGAGGCCGACGTTGACACTGCTCGGTTATCCCGATAGTACGCAACGGGTCGCTTAAGTGGCCCGTGTCCGGAGTCGATCTGCGGCGAGGTGCGATCGCCCGGTCTACCCTCCGCGTGGGTACTTAGGAAGGTCGTATTTGGCGAACAACCCTATCCCACGCGGGGGCCGATTGGCACGATCGTGGTGAGGCCGAAAGGCCCACCCGTGACTAGCTCCCGGCGTTGGTCCGAGAGGGTCACGACAGAATTGTCCGTCCGGTGGGCGACGTGCCGCAATTCGAGTTACGTGGCCGCTCGCACGCTGGCGGGCGCGACCCGCAACAATACAAAACGTTCTTCTGACACATACCTTTTATTTGGGTGGTGTATAGATAACAAACAGCTGTTTCAACAAAGAAATCACCCGGGTTACATGCATGAAGCAAAAACATACCTTCTCTTCTCAAACACTTCATTGCACTGGAAAATGTGGCGACAGGAATATTGTGCTGTAAATGATGTGACTTGGAAGACCCTCCCCCACCTGAAGGCGGCGCTACACGGTACACATTTACATGGAGAATTTGCATACCATCCCTCGCCCCACCTCCAAAAGACCACCGGCAAAGATAAAAAATAACCCGACACACTAATTGGGGTCACCCTATTCCTTTGTAGCAAGTCTAAATGTAATCAGCCCAGAACTGTAGGAGGAGGAGCATGACAAACCCACACACAAACACCAGACCGTGAATTATCATGACGATGACCTAATTTCAACCATCACAGGAGTGGTAATGATTGTACAGTGGCTGTGTTTACACTCTTCCACGAGCTGTGGTCGAGCTCAAAGAAACTGAAAGGAAAGAACAGGAAGTGTATCCTTGTACCTTTTTATCGGAGTGAACTTTCTTTGCGTCCAATATGGTTCCAAACCGTCCTTTTCCAAGATTCGCGAGAACATCCCATTCCAAAATCTGATAACAAAAGCAAAAACATGGAGTTTCACAACAGTGATTATGGATGACTCTTGTGGTATGCTTACAGACTGCAAGGAGATGATCTGGTGCATCCTACGTGCACACATAAGAACTATAAGCTCCATATAGCAGACTGTAAAAGTGTAAATTTTCACGCTGAGAAAAGTGAAAACGTGTTTGTGACATTTGAAATTTTGTGGAGAGGGCAGAAGACACAACCTCAATGATCTTAACCATATTAAACTACACCGAATGTTTACATTGGGAGAAAATAACTTTCTATGCAACCAAAAATAAAGAGAAACAGGCAAGAAAACACACTTTATTAAAAAAAAAAAATTAAGATTTACATCGTCTGCCTAAATCATACGGAACTAGAAATACGTTGTCCATGGCACACCATCACATATTCCCGAGTGCACTGCTTTGTCCCATTAACGCCAGGTGAAATTTTATCTTGCAAAATGGATTGACTATTCTTTTCTATTTGATGTGTTTAATGACCAAGGACTTACTACGTTTACTCAATCAGAAGTCATTGCAGGCATGTCAACATTTCATGAAACATTAATTTAACACTGTCCAGCAAATTAATCATAGGAATGAACTGTGTATAATATTAATTATAATTATTCATAATCAATTAGATAAATGCAGTAAAACCTGTGACTGTTTGTCAGTCATGTTGTTGTTGTTCGTCGTTCGGCTGCTCCCGTTAGGGGTCGCCACAGCGGATCATCCATTATGATCCGCATACTGATTTGGCACAGGTTTTACGCCGGATGCCCTTCCTGACGCAACCATGGTCGCCTCTTACGTCACAGGGATAAGGATTGGGTTTCGTCATGATTCCGGGCTGCCCTACACCCTCTCATAGCACGGCCCAGCGCAGAGCTCCCGTCCTCAAGCGATCCTCCAACCCAAGCCTTCGAGTCGCCGGATTACTGGCGCACGCTACTTCACCCGGTGTTGACTGTATGTCACTCATGGGGGCCACATAAGAAAGTTCTTTATAAAAGAATTTACCATGTACAATGGCAAATACATTTTTTTTAAATCGACCCCCATGACCCCAACCCCTTGGCCCGGCCCCGAGGGGTCATATCAAAAATCCGAAAGTGTTGTGCACTTCCCCATACATATATCTACTATGTCCCAAAGTTTCAAGTTCCTATTTCAAACGGTGTAGGAGGAGTTACAGGGTAGGACAGACGGACGTACGGACGGATGGACGGATGGACGGATGGATGGCGGAGACAATCACAATATTCCCGCTTTTCTTCGAAAGCATGGGAATAATCAAATGAAAGACCAAACAGATAAAGTCCTGCATTGGAGTCATCAGAAGGAGCTCAAACAAGCAAAAGCTCAGATGAAATCATCAGGAGGAACGTGGATAGGATTCACATTTCAGCTGCTCCTCCTCTACTCTCAAACCCATCCAGGCACAGCCAAGCCAGCCTTATTCAAAAAATATATCTATCTATAATTCCAGCAGTGTGTGTGTGTGTGTGTGTGTGTGTGTGTGTGTGTGTGTGTGTGTGTGTGTGTGTGTGTGTGTGTGTGTGTGTGTGTGTGTGTGTGTGTGTGTGTCCGCTGTTTCTCGACAACCACTGGTCCGATCGAATTGAAACTTGCCAGTTATATTACTGGTGCCTTGTGGATGTGCCTTTTCAAGATTTGATATAAATCGGACAAGTGGTTCCCAAGTTATGGCTATTTATTGACCAACCAATGAAAGGACACGTTGCTGCATAGGCGTGGCTGCAGAGGCCGGTGAGCGGCCGGCTGACGATGACGTCACGTGCAGTGCTGGTTACCATGGGGATCGGTGCCTTAGTTACCATGGCGTAGGAGTGGCAATGGTCAATGGCAGCGAATGTCATGGCAAGCAAAGACAGGGAGGTAAACTTGATTTTAATTTTGATTTTAATTAACTCTGTGTATGTAAGTATCACAGCAGTTGTTACTTCAATACAAGCGATAATTCGTGGAATGCATGTGAACATTCCGTACGGGCACACACCACTTCCGGATCATGATGACTTAATGTATTCGAATAATTTATCGATTTCTTATGCGCATTAATAGATAAACACAATGCCCCAATCCAGTAGTCGTTTACGAGAGCAAATGAACGGCCTGGTGTGGATGTTGTTTCTGGCACGTGGTTTGAAAATTTTTCTATTTTTTTTAATTTTTTGGTTTGCACGTACGGGCACGCACGTATGGGCACGCAAGAGTGAAGGAACGGCCTGGTGTGGTTGTTGTTTCTGGCACGTGGTTTGAAAGTTTTTTTTTGCACGCACGGGCACACAGGTACGGGCACGCACGTACAGGCACGTCCGAGTACTGTATATCAAAAAGAACCCAGATCAAAAAAATTAAATAATTCTGGCTGCCAGACCATGTATCCGATCAGGTTGAAATTTAAAACCTATATTCCCCATCACGACTCGATCATTAATGTGAAGTTTCATGCTGATCGATTAAGCGGTTCCAGAGAAAACATAATTTAATATTTTTATTCAATGCAATATGGCTGCCAAACCATGTGACGATTCAATTATTCCTTCACAAACTTTAACACCCAAGGCTTGGAGAACATTCCTGTGAAATTTCCCCTCAATCTGTCCAGTCGTTCTGGAGAAGAAGATTTTTGTCGGTTTCAGGGTAAATCCAATATGGCTTCCAAACCATGTGACCTATGACATCACATGTGTGAACGTTTTATTTCTCATGGATAGGCGGTCAGACTATTGCGGGGCCGGGCGTCGGCCGCGAGCACGACCGCTAGATCGTGACCTCTCGGACAAGGGTCCAAGGCAAGGAAGACGGCGGGCGGCGACGAGCTCGCAGTGGAGTCGCTCGTCGCGGGACCCAAGCAAGCCAGCTATCCTCTTTCCCCAGAGCATCAACAATCCCCCCCTTTTTCCCCCCCGGGCTGAGATAGTGCGAAAAGGGGCCCCGTTCCCACCCCACTCCAAGCAGTGCCAACGAAACCCACGAAGGAGCGCGGAGTCGGGGCGCCGCCACATTTGCGGCTCATCACAAGACACGGGAAGGATCCACCCGGTCTCGCGGCCCACAGGCCCCATCTGCCCCCTTGTCTTTGAGGGTGGCCCTTTTCTTTTGCTTTTGAGTAAATGTGTTGTCGGCGCTGTCTGTAAAGTAAAACTATGTAAGTGTTGCCATGTGCTCGCGTAGTCGGTAGTAGATCTGCATTGTTGTGTTTCTTTTGTAGCATCTGCTTTTGGTGCATAATTGTTGTAGTTGTATACAGTATGTGTGCTCTCCGTGTGCCGCGGAATAAATGTGCATTATGTTGAACTGTTTTTCCCGTTTCGCTTCGTCTTTTCTTTAATTGAATCTCCATATTGCTTCACGTAAAGGGTTGGTAGTGGGCTTAAAACGCCTGATAATTATTCGGAACCGCCGAGGCCGACGTTGACACCGCTCGGTTATCCCGATAGTACGCAACGGGTCGCTTAAGTGGCCCGTGTCCGGAGTCGATCTGCGGCGAGGTGCGATCGCCCGGTCTACCCTCCGCGTGGGTACTTAGGAAAGTCGAATTTGGCGAACAACCCTATCCCACGCGGGGGCCGATTGGCACGATCGTGGTGAGGCCTAAAGGCC
>NW_028222171.1:0-61515 GCF_056783735.1 Eptatretus burgeri
CGAGCGACACTGCCAAGGACATACCGGATAAAAGGAACGGATTGTTGAGAATAAAGTCCCAGCCTAGCTAAGATTCGGACCATGCTGGATCAATGGAAGAAAAGACAAAAACGAGCAGGGAACATTCCTAATAATGATTTATTTACAATGGGAGAGGAAAGGTATGTGGTACGATAAATATTTATTGGGGTGTGTTGTGCAGAGATGGGGGAGAGGGGTGTGGTGCAGCAAATAAACAGGCAACTTATAAAAGGGGACACAGAGCAGACTTAACGTGAAATTAATAACAATAATAATGATAACGATCTCCTGCAGTCTTACTTAAGCAGACAGGTGCCAGGACACACACACATGCACACACACAGACACAGAAAACCCAATGAAGAGGAAGTTTTGAACCAAGAAGGGAAAGGAGTTGAGGCTATGATCTTGGTACCTTTATGCTTGATAGCACGACGTGCCACCAATACGTTTCGGGGAGGGGGGGATGCTCCATAGTGCGGTACCCGACAGTGGGCGTGCCATCTCTGGCTTCAGCCACGCATGTGGAGATCGTGTTCGTGAAGGAGGAGCTTGAGTGGAGAAGGGGGTGGAGTCCAGAGTGCGAGGATGGAGGGGCAGGTGGGACCAGGTCGGCGGGTGGGGTTGACGTCGTGTGGGAGGAGACGAGGATGCAGAGTCCGGGTAGCAGGAGGCGGGTAGTGGCGGTGTCGTCGAGGCGAGGCGAGAGTGGGAGAGAGGGGGAGAAAGAGAAAGAGGCGGAGGGACTGCTCTGACCTTTATTGGACCTGCCGCATAGGGGGAGGGCCACCCCGAATCTAAGCATCATTATCTGAATCGGGCACTCTGATTGGCACTGACCCCTCACGTGGCTTGCTAACTTGGGCCGGAAACCACCTCACTTCGTTTCCGGCAAGGCCATCCCAGACAGCAAACATATTTCGCTCCGACCCTACGACATGACACGAATCACCCACACCGAAATTGGCACGCGAATCGTCCTACAAAACCCGTCGGGCCGTGCCCTGGAAACCGGCTGAGGGTCCCGCATGCCCACTCGGGTGCCCGACCAGCGCCGATCAACGCAGCCCCACTGTACATTCCTTGGCTCGATCGCAGCTTCGCTGGCCGGAGAGACGAGAAGACGTTCACCATCCATGGGGAATCCGCTGCTGCCAGCAAGGGCCGAAAGTACACCATTATGTGTAAATCCATGCAAGTTTCACGAGCAGCGTATGTGTCTGCCTTCGGACACATTCCATACAGCACGCGGTTCGGCCATTACGCACGTGGCCGGCGCTCGCGTTCACACGACTCCACTAGCGTGTGCGCGGGGTGAACACCAATATGTGTCGGATATTGAGGTTGAAAAGGAACAAGCCGCTTCTACTCCGCACACTTGTATCCCACCAAACATGGCGTGGAGACGTCTTTATCGGCCTCCGTACGCATTTCGTGCAGTGTCGGCGTCGTGCTGGCTGTGTTTCCTCGGTTGTGAAAAACACCTTTCATGCAGCCTCTTAAGAGGTATTCATTCGCATGCCTTCTTAATGCAACCAGCAATCTTCCCCAGATCATCGGAACCTCGAGTCGATAATCCCGCATTGACAAGCACACCACATGACTCGCCGCATTTGAGGCATTTTTGCGTTTACAAGTCCTTTCTGTGAAATGCAGCGTTTTGCGACTTTGAAGCTAAAATACTCACTATTACAATAAAATCACGAGTTTTCGCTTCAGAATATTGATGCAGAACAAAAAGTTGAGTCGGACAATGCTTTTGTTTGGAGAAAAAAGCTTGTTTTAGGCCAATTTGAGACATTTTTGCGTTAACAAGTCCTTTCTGTGAAATGCAGCGTTTTGCGACTTTGAAGCTAAAATACTCACAATTTCAAGAAAATCACGCATTTTCGCCTCAGAATAGTGATGCAGAACAAAAAGTTGATTCGAACAATGCTTTCGTTTGGTTTTAAAAGCTTGTTTTAGGGTAATTTGAGCATTTTTGCGAATTTGAAACTAAAATACTCACTACTTCAAGGAAATCACACGTTTTCGCTTCAGAATAGTGATGCAGAACAAAAACTTGAGTCAGACAATGCTTTTGTTTGGTTTAAAAAGCTTATTTTAGGATAATTTGAGCATTTTTGCGAATATGAAGCGAAAATACTCACGATTTCAATGAAATGCCACGTTTTCGCATCAGAATAGTGATGCAGAACAAAAAGGTGAGTTGCACAATGCTTTTGTTTGGTGAAAAAATCTTGTTTTAGGCCAATTTTGAGACATTTTTGTATTTACAAGTCCTTTCTGTGAAATGCAGCGTTTTGCGAATTTGAAGCTAAAATACTCACTAATTCAATGAAATCACACGTTTTCGCTTCAGAATAGTGATGCAGAACAAAGAGTTGAGTCAGACAATGCTTTCGTTTGGTTTAAAAAGCTTGTTTTCGGGTAATTTAAGCATTTTTGCGAATTTGAAGCTCAAATACTCGCTACTTCAATGAAATCACACGTTTTCGCAGTAGAATAGTGATGCAGAACAAAAAGTTGGGTCGGACAATGTCTTTGTTTGGTGAAAAAAAGCTTGTTTTAGGCCAATTTGAGACATTTTTGCGTTTCCAATTCCTTTCTGTGAAATGCAGCGTATTGCGACTTTGAACCTAAAATACTCACTATTTCAATAAAATCATGCGTTTTCGCTTCAGAATAGTGATGCAGAACAAAAAGTTGATTCGGACAAAGCTTTTGTTTGGTGAAAAGGGCTTGAGTTAGGCCAATTTGAGACATTTTTGCGTTTACAAGTCCTTTCTGTGAAATGCAGCATTTTGCGAAATTGAAGTGAAAACACTCACTACTTCAATGAAATCACACGTTTTCGCTTCAGAATAGTGATGCAGAACAAAAAGTTGAGTCAGAAAATGCTTTTGTTTGGTTTAAAAAGCTTGTTTTAGGGTAATTTGAAGCTAAAATACTCACTATTTCAATGAAATCACACGTTTTCGCTTCAGAATAGTGATGCAGAACAAAAAGTTGAGTCAGACAATGCTTTTGTTTGGTTTAAAAGGCTTGTTTTAGGGTAATTTGAGCATTTTTGCGAATTTCAAGCTAAAATACTAACTATTTCAATGAAATAACACGTTTTCGCTTCAGAATAGTGATGCAGAACAAAAAGTTGAGTCAGACAATGCTTTCGTTTGGTTTTAAAAGCTTGTTTTCGGGTAATTTGAGCATTTTTGCGAATGTGAAGCTCAAATACTCAATACTTCAATGAAATCACACGTTTTCGCTGAAGAATAGTGATGCAGAACAAAAAGTTGGGTCGGACAATGTCTTTGTTTGGTGCAAAAAGCTTGCTTTCGGCCAATTTGAGACATTTATGCGTTTGCAAGTCCTTTCTGTGAAATGCAGCGTTTTGCGACTTTGAAGCTAAAATACTCACTACGTCAATAAAATCACGCGTTTTCACTTCAGAATAGTGATGCAGAACAAGAAGTTGAGACGAACAATGCTTTTGTTTGGTGAAAAAAGCTTGTTGTAGGCCAATTTGAGATATTTTTGTGTTTACAAGTCCTTTCTGTGAAAGGCAGCGTTTTTGCTTCAGAATATTGATGCAGAACAAAAGGTTGAGTCGCACAATGCTTTTGTTTGGTGAAAAAAGCTTGTTTTAGGCCAATTTGAGATATTTTTGTGTTTACAAGTCCTTTCTATAAAATGCAGCGTTTTGCGACTTTGAAACTAAAATACTCACAATTTCAATAAAATCACACGTTTTCGCTTCAGAATAGTGATGCAGAACAAAAAGTTGTCAGACAATGCCTTTGTTTGGTGAAAAAAGCTTCTTTTAGGCCAATTTGAGACATTTTTGATGCATAGTGAGGCAGAACAAGAAGTTGAGACGGACAATGCTTTTGCTTGGTGAATAAAGCTTGTTTTAGACCAATTTGAAACATTTTTGTGTTTACAAGTCCTTTCTGTGAAATGCAGCGTTTTGCGACTTTGAAGCTAAAATACTCACTATTTCAATAAAATCACACGTTTTTGCTCCAGAATAGTGATGCAGAACAAAAAGTTGAGTCAGTCAATGCCTTTGTTTGGTTTAAATAGCTTGTTTTAGGGTAATTTGAGCAATTTTGCGAATTTGAAGCTCAAATACTCACTACTTCAATGAAATCACAAGTTTTCGCAGTAGAATAGTGATGCAGAACAAAAAGTTGGGTCGGACAATGTCTTTGTTTGGTGAAAAAAAGCTTGTTTTAGGCCAATTTGAGACATTTTTGCGTTAACAAGTCCTTTCTGTGAAATGCAGCGTTTTGCGACTTTGAAGCTAAAATACTCACAATTTCAATAAAATCATGCGTTTTCGCTTCAGAATAGTGATGCAGAACAAAAAGTTGATTCGGACAAAGCTTTTGTTTGGTGAAAAGGGCTTGAGTTAGGCCAATTTGAGACATTTTTGCGTTTACAAGTCCTTTCTGTGAAATGCAGCATTTTGCGAAATTGAAGTGAAAACACTCACTACTTCAATGAAATCACACGTTTTCGCTTCAGAATAGTGATGCAGAACAAAAAGTTGAGTCAGAAAATGCTTTTGTTTGGTTTAAAAAGCTTGTTTTAGGGTAATTTGAAGCTAAAATACTCACTATTTCAATGAAATCACACGTTTTCGCTTCAGAATAGTGATGCAGAACAAAAAGTTGAGTCAGACAATGCTTTTGTTTGGTTTAAAAGGCTTGTTTTAGGGTAATTTGAGCATTTTTGCGAATTTCAAGCTAAAATACTCACTATTTCAATGAAATAACACGTTTTCGCTTCAGAATAGTGATGCAGAACAAAAAGTTGAGTCAGACAATGCTTTCGTTTGGTTTTAAAAGCTTGTTTTCGGGTAATTTGAGCATTTTTGCGAATGTGAAGCTCAAATACTCAATACTTCAATGAAATCACACGTTTTCGCTGTAGAATAGTGATGCAGAACAAAAAGTTGGGTCGGACAATGTCTTTGTTTGGTGCAAAAAGCTTGCTTTCGGCCAATTTGAGACATTTATGCGTTTGCAAGTCCTTTCTGTGAAATGCAGCGTTTTGCGACTTTGAAGCTAAAATACTCACTACGTCAATAAAATCACGCGTTTTCGCTTCAGAATAGTGATGCAGAACAAGAAGTTGAGACGAACAATGCTTTTGTTTGGTGAAAAAAGCTTGTTTTAGGGTAATTTGAGCATTTTTGCGAATTTCAAGCTAAAATACTCACTATTTCAATGAAATAACACGTTTTCGCTTCAGAATAGTGATGCAGAACAAAAAGTTGAGACGAACAATGCTTTTGTTTGGTGAAAAAAGCTTGTTTTAGGCCAATTTGAGATATTTTTGTGTTTACAAGTCCATTCTATAAAATGCAGCGTTTTGCGACTTTGAAACTAAAATACTCACAATTTCAATAAAATCACACGTTTTCGCTTCAGAATAGTGATGCAGAACAAAAAGTTGAGTCAGACAATGCCTTTGTTTGGTTTAAATAGCTTGTTTTAGGCCAATTTGAGATATTTTTGCATGTCCAAGTCCTTTCTGTGAAATGCAGCGTTTTCGCTTCAGAATATTGATGCAGACCAAAAAGTTGAGACGGACAATGCTTTTGCTTGGTGAATAAAGCTTGTTTTCGACCAATTTGAAACATTTTTGTGTTTACAAGTCCTTTCTGTGAAATGCAGCGTTTTGCGAATTTGAAGCTCAAATACTCACTACTTCAATGAAATCACACGTTTTCGCAGTAGAATAGCGATGCAGAACAAAAAGTTGAGTCAGTCAATGCCTTTGTTTGGTTTAAATAGCTTGTTTTAGGGTAATTTGAGCAATTTTGCGAATTTGAAGCTCAAATACTCACTACTTCAATGAAATCACAAGTTTTCGCAGTAGAATAGTGATGCAGAACAAAAAGTTGGGTCGGACAATGTCTTTGTTTGGTGAAAAAAAGCTTGTTTTAGGCCAATTTGAGACATTTTTGCGTTAACAAGTCCTTTCTGTGAAATGCAGCGTTTTGCGACTTTGAAGCTAAAATACTCACTATTTCAATAAAATCATGCGTTTTCGCTTCAGAATAGTGATGCAGAACAAAAAGTTGATTCGGACAAAGCTTTTGTTTGGTGAAAAGGGCTTGAGTTAGGCCAATTTGAGACATTTTTGCGTTTACAAGTCCTTTCTGTGAAATGCAGCATTTTGCGAAATTGAAGTGAAAACACTCACTACTTCAATGAAATCACACGTTTTCGCTTCAGAATAGTGATGCAGAACAAAAAGTTGAGTCAGAAAATGCTTTTGTTTGGTTTAAAAAGCTTGTTTTAGGGTAATTTGAAGCTAAAATACTCACTATTTCAATGAAATCACACGTTTTCGCTTCAGAATAGTGATGCAGAACAAAAAGTTGAGTCAGACAATGCTTTTGTTTGGTTTAAAAGGCTTGTTTTAGGGTAATTTGAGCATTTTTGCGAATTTCAAGCTAAAATACTCACTATTTCAATGAAATAACACGTTTTCGCTTCAGAATAGTGATGCAGAACAAAAAGTTGAGTCAGACAATGCTTTCGTTTGGTTTTAAAAGCTTGTTTTCGGGTAATTTGAGCATTTTTGCGAATGTGAAGCTCAAATACTCAATACTTCAATGAAATCACACGTTTTCGCTGTAGAATAGTGATGCAGAACAAAAAGTTGGGTCGGACAATGTCTTTGTTTGGTGCAAAAAGCTTGCTTTCGGCCAATTTGAGACATTTATGCGTTTGCAAGTCCTTTCTGTGAAATGCAGCGTTTTGCGACTTTGAAGCTAAAATACTCACTACGTCAATAAAATCACGCGTTTTCACTTCAGAATAGTGATGCAGAACAAGAAGTTGAGACGAACAATGCTTTTGTTTGGTGAAAAAAGCTTGTTGTAGGCCAATTTGAGATATTTTTGTGTTTACAAGTCCTTTCTGTGAAAGGCAGCGTTTTTGCTTCAGAATATTGATGCAGAACAAAAGGTTGAGTCGCAGAATGCTTTTGTTTGGTGAAAAAAGCTTGTTTTAGGCCAATTTGAGATATTTTTGTGTTTACAAGTCCTTTCTATAAAATGCAGCGTTTTGCGACTTTGAAACTAAAATACTCACAATTTCAATAAAATCACACGTTTTCGCTTCAGAATAGTGATGCAGAACAAAAAGTTGTCAGACAATGCCTTTGTTTGGTGAAAAAGCTTCTTTTAGGCCAATTTGAGACATTTTTGATGCATAGTGAGGCAGAACAAGAAGTTGAGACGGACAATGCTTTTGCTTGGTGAATAAAGCTTGTTTTAGACCAATTTGAAACATTTTTGTGTTTACAAGTCCTTTCTGTGAAATGCAGCGTTTTGCGACTTTGAAGCTAAAATACTCACTATTTCAATAAAATCACACGTTTTCGCTCCAGAATAGTGATGCAGAACAAAAAGTTGTCAGACAATGCCTTTGTTTGGTGAAAAAGCTTCTTTTAGGCCAATTTGAGACATTTTTGATGCATAGTGAGGCAGAACAAGAAGTTGAGACAGACAATGCTTTTGCTTGGTGAGTAAAGCTTGTTTTAGACCAATTTGAAACATTTTTGTGTTTACAAGTCCTTTCTGTGAAATGCAGCGTTTTGCGACTTTGAAGCTAAAATACTCACTATTTCAATAAAATCACACGTTTTTGCTCCAGAATAGTGATGCAGAACAAAAAGTTGAGTCAGTCAATGCCTTTGTTTGGTTTAAATAGCTTGTTTTAGGGTAATTTGAGCAATTTTGCGAATTTGAAGCTCAAATACTCACTACTTCAATGAAATCACAAGTTTTCGCAGTAGAATAGTGATGCAGAACAAAAAGTTGGGTCGGACAATGTCTTTGTTTGGTGAAAAAAAGCTTGTTTTAGGCCAATTTGAGACATTTTTGCGTTAACAAGTCCTTTCTGTGAAATGCAGCGTTTTGCGACTTTGAAGCTAAAATACTCACAATTTCAATAAAATCACGCATTTTCGCCTCAGAATAGTGATGCAGAACAAAAAGTTGATTCGAACAATGCTTTTGTTTGGTTTAAAAGGCTTGTTTTAGGGTAATTTGAGCATTTTTGCGAATTTCAAGCTAAAATACTCACTATTTCAATGAAATAACACGTTTTCGCTTCAGAATAGTGATGCAGAACAAAAAGTTGAGTCAGACAATGCTTTCGTTTGGTTTTAAAAGCTTGTTTTCGGGTAATTTGAGCATTTTTGCGAATGTGAAGCTCAAATACTCAATACTTCAATGAAATCACACGTTTTCGCTGTAGAATAGTGATGCAGAACAAAAAGTTGGGTCGGACAATGTCTTTGTTTGGTGCAAAAAGCTTGCTTTCGGCCAATTTGAGACATTTATGCGTTTGCAAGTCCTTTCTGTGAAATGCAGCGTTTTGCGACTTTGAAGCTAAAATACTCACTACGTCAATAAAATCACGCGTTTTCACTTCAGAATAGTGATGCAGAACAAGAAGTTGAGACGAACAATGCTTTTGTTTGGTGAAAAAAGCTTGTTGTAGGCCAATTTGAGATATTTTTGTGTTTACAAGTCCTTTCTGTGAAAGGCAGCGTTTTTGCTTCAGAATATTGATGCAGAACAAAAGGTTGAGTCGCAGAATGCTTTTGTTTGGTGAAAAAAGCTTGTTTTAGGCCAATTTGAGATATTTTTGTGTTTACAAGTCCTTTCTATAAAATGCAGCGTTTTGCGACTTTGAAACTAAAATACTCACAATTTCAATAAAATCACACGTTTTCACTTCAGAATAGTGATGCAGAACAAAAAGTTGTCAGACAATGCCTTTGTTTGGTGAAAAAAGCTTCTTTTAGGCCAATTTGAGACATTTTTGATGCATAGTGAGGCAGAACAAGAAGTTGAGACGGACAATGCTTTTGCTTGTTGAATAAAGCTTGTTTTAGACCAATTTGAAACATTTTTGTGTTTACAAGTCCTTTCTGTGAAATGCAGCGTTTTGCGACTTTGAAGCTAAAATACTCACTATTTCAATAAAATCACACGTTTTCGCTCCAGAATAGTGATGCAGAACAAAAAGTTGTCAGACAATGCCTTTGTTTGGTGAAAAAAGCTTCTTTTAGGCCAATTTGAGACATTTTTGATGCATAGTGAGGCAGAACAAGAAGTTGAGACAGACAATGCTTTTGCTTGGTGAGTAAAGCTTGTTTTAGACCAATTTGAAACATTTTTGTGTTTACAAGTCCTTTCTGTGAAATGCAGCGTTTTGCGACTTTGAAGCTAAAATACTCACTATTTCAATAAAATCACACGTTTTTGCTCCAGAATAGTGATGCAGAACAAAAAGTTGAGTCAGTCAATGCCTTTGTTTGGTTTAAATAGCTTGTTTTAGGGTAATTTGAGCAATTTTGCGAATTTGAAGCTCAAATACTCACTACTTCAATGAAATCACAAGTTTTCGCAGTAGAATAGTGATGCAGAACAAAAAGTTGGGTCGGACAATGTCTTTGTTTGGTGAAAAAAAGCTTGTTTTAGGCCAATTTGAGACATTTTTGCGTTAACAAGTCCTTTCTGTGAAATGCAGCGTTTTGCGACTTTGAAGCTAAAATACTCACAATTTCAATAAAATCACGCATTTTCGCCTCAGAATAGTGATGCAGAACAAAAAGTTGATTCGAACAATGCTTTCGTTTGGTTTTAAAAGCTTGTTTTAGGGTAATTTGAGCATTTTTACGAATCTGAAGCTAAAATACTCACTATTTCAATGAAATCACACGTTTTCGCTCCAGAATAGTGATGCAGAACAAAAAGTTGGGTCGGACAATGTCTTTGTTTGGTGAAAAAAAGCTTGTTGAGGGTAATTTGAGCATTTTTGCGAATTTGAAACTAAAATACTCACTACTTCAAGGAAATCACACGTTTTCGCTTCAGAATAGTGATGCAGAACAAAAACTTGAGTCAGACAATGCTTTTGTTTGGTTTAAAAAGCTTATTTTAGGATAATTTGAGCATTTTTGCGAACATGAAGCGAAAATACTCACGATTTCAATGAAATGCCACGTTTTCGCATCAGAATAGTGATGCAGAACAAAAAGGTGAGTTGCACAATGCTTTTGTTTGGTGAAAAAATCTTGTTTTAGGCCAATTTTGAGACATTTTTGTATTTACAAGTCCTTTCTGTGAAATGCAGCGTTTTGCGAATTTGAAGCTAAAATACTCACTAATTCAATGAAATCACACGTTTTCGCTTCAGAATAGTGATGCAGAACAAAGAGTTGAGTCAGACAATGCTTTCGTTTGGTTTAAAAAGCTTGTTTTCGGGTAATTTGAGCATTTTTGCGAATTTGAAGCTCAAATACTCACTACTTCAATGAAATCACACGTTTTCGCAGTAGAATAGTGATGCAGAACAAAAAGTTGGGTCGGACAATGTCTTTGTTTGGTGAAAAAAAGCTTGTTTTAGGCCAATTTGAGACATTTTTGCGTTTCCAATTCCTTTCTGTGAAATGCAGCGTATTGCGACTTTGAACCTAAAATACTCACTATTTCAATAAAATCATGCGTTTTCGCTTCAGAATAGTGATGCAGAACAAAAAGTTGATTCGGACAAAGCTTTTGTTTGGTGAAAAGGGCTTGAGTTAGGCCAATTTGAGACATTTTTGCGTTTACAAGTCCTTTCTGTGAAATGCAGCATTTTGCGAAATTGAAGTGAAAACACTCACTATTTCAATGAAATCACACGTTTTCGCTTCAGAATAGTGATGCAGAACAAAAAGTTGAGTCAGACAATGCTTTTGTTTGGTTTAAAAGGCTTGTTTTAGGGTAATTTGAGCATTTTTGGGAATTTCAAGCGAAAATACTCACTATTTCAATGAAATAACACGTTTTCGCTTCAGAATAGTGATGCAGAACAAAAAGTTGAGTCAGACAATGCTTTCGTTTGGTTTTAAAAGCTTGTTTTCGGGTAATTTGAGCATTTTTGCGAATGTGAAGCTCAAATACTCAATACTTCAATGAAATCACACGTTTTCGCTGTAGAATAGTGATGCAGAACAAAAAGTTGGGTCGGACAATGTCTTTGTTTGGTGCAAAAAGCTTGCTTTCGGCCAATTTGAGATATTTATGCGTTTGCAAGTCCTTTCTGTGAAATGCAGCGTTTTGCGACTTTGAAGCTAAAATACTCACTTCGTCAATAAAATCACGCGTTTTCGCTTCAGAATAGTGATGCAGAACAAGAAGTTGAGACGAACAATGCTTTTGTTTGGTGAAAAAAGCTTGTTTTAGGCCAATTTTGAGACATTTTTGTATTTACAAGTCCTTTCTGTGAAATGCAGCGTTTTGCGAATTTGAAGCTAAAATACTCACTAATTCAATGAAATCACACGTTTTCGCTTCAGAATAGTGATGCAGAACAAAGGGTTGAGTCAGACAATGCTTTCGTTTGGTTTAAAAAGCTTGTTTTCGGGTAATTTGAGCATTTTTGCGAATTTGAAGCTCAAATACTCACTACTTCAATGAAATCACACGTTTTCGCAGTAGAATAGTGATGCAGAACAAAAAGATGGGTCAGACAATGTCTTTGTTTGGTGAAAAAAAGCTTGTTTTAGGCCAATTTGAGACATTTTTGCGTTTCCAATTCCTTTCTGTGAAATGCAGCGTATTGCGACTTTGAACCTAAAATACTCACTATTTCAATAAAATCATGCGTTTTCGCTTCAGAATAGTGATGCAGAACAAAAAGTTGATTCGGACAAAGCTTTTGTTTGGTGAAAAGGGCTTGAGTTAGGCCAATTTGAGACATTTTTGCGTTTACAAGTCCTTTCTGTGAAATGCAGCATTTTGCGAAATTGAAGTGAAAACACTCACTACTTCAATGAAATCACACGTTTTCGCTTCAGAATAGTGATGCAGAACAAAAAGTTGAGTCAGAAAATGCTTTTGTTTGGTTTAGAAAGCTTGTTTTAGGGTAATTTGAAGCTAAAATACTCACTATTTCAATGAAATCACACGTTTTCGCATCAGAATAGTGATGCAGAACAAAAAGTTGAGTCAGACAATGCTTTTGTTTGGTTTAAAAGGCTTGTTTTAGGGTAATTTGAGCATTTTTGGGAATTTCAAGCGAAAATACTCACTATTTCAATGAAATAACACGTTTTCGCTTCAGAATAGTGATGCAGAACAAAAAGTTGAGTCAGACAATGCTTTCGTTTGGTTTTAAAAGCTTGTTTTCGGCCAATTTGAGATATTTATGCGTTTGCAAGTCCTTTCTGTGAAATGCAGCGTTTTGCGACTTTGAAGCTAAAATACTCACTTCGTCAATAAAATCACGCGTTTTCGCTTCAGAATAGTGATGCAGAACAAAAAGTTGAGTCAGACAATGCTTTCGTTTGGTTTTAAAAGCTTGTTTTCGGGTAATTTGAGCATTTTTGCGAATGTGAAGCTCAAATACTCAATACTTCAATGAAATCACACGTTTTCGCTGTAGAATAGTGATGCAGAACAAAAAGTTGGGTCGGACAATGTCTTTGTTTGGTGCAAAAAGCTTGCTTTCGGCCAATTTGAGACATTTATGCGTTTGCAAGTCCTTTCTGTGAAATGCAGCGTTTTGCGACTTTGAAGCTAAAATACTCACTACGTCAATAAAATCACGCGTTTTCACTTCAGAATAGTGATGCAGAACAAGAAGTTGAGACGAACAATGCTTTTGTTTGGTGAAAAAAGCTTGTTGTAGGCCAATTTGAGATATTTTTGTGTTTACAAGTCCTTTCTGTGAAAGGCAGCGTTTTTGCTTCAGAATATTGATGCAGAACAAAAGGTTGAGTCGCAGAATGCTTTTGTTTGGTGAAAAAAGCTTGTTTTAGGCCAATTTGAGATATTTTTGTGTTTACAAGTCCTTTCTATAAAATGCAGCGTTTTGCGACTTTGAAACTAAAATACTCACAATTTCAATAAAATCACACGTTTTCGCTTCAGAATAGTGATGCAGAACAAAAAGTTGTCAGACAATGCCTTTGTTTGGTGAAAAAAGCTTCTTTTAGGCCAATTTGAGACATTTTTGATGCATAGTGAGGCAGAACAAGAAGTTGAGACGGACAATGCTTTTGCTTGGTGAATAAAGCTTGTTTTAGACCAATTTGAAACATTTTTGTGTTTACAAGTCCTTTCTGTGAAATGCAGCGTTTTGCGACTTTGAAGCTAAAATACTCACTATTTCAATAAAATCACACGTTTTCGCTCCAGAATAGTGATGCAGAACAAAAAGTTGTCAGACAATGCCTTTGTTTGGTGAAAAAAGCTTCTTTTAGGCCAATTTGAGACATTTTTGATGCATAGTGAGGCAGAACAAGAAGTTGAGACAGACAATGCTTTTGCTTGGTGAGTAAAGCTTGTTTTAGACCAATTTGAAACATTTTTGTGTTTACAAGTCCTTTCTGTGAAATGCAGCGTTTTGCGACTTTGAAGCTAAAATACTCACTATTTCAATAAAATCACACGTTTTTGCTCCAGAATAGTGATGCAGAACAAAAAGTTGAGTCAGTCAATGCCTTTGTTTGGTTTAAATAGCTTGTTTTAGGGTAATTTGAGCATTTTTGCGAATTTCAAGCTAAAATACTCACTATTTCAATGAAATAACACGTTTTCGCTTCAGAATAGTGATGCAGAACAAAAAGTTGAGTCAGACAATGCTTTCGTTTGGTTTTAAAAGCTTGTTTTCGGGTAATTTGAGCATTTTTGCGAATGTGAAGCTCAAATACTCAATACTTCAATGAAATCACACGTTTTCGCTGTAGAATAGTGATGCAGAACAAAAAGTTGGGTCGGACAATGTCTTTGTTTGGTGCAAAAAGCTTGCTTTCGGCCAATTTGAGACATTTATGCGTTTGCAAGTCCTTTCTGTGAAATGCAGCGTTTTGCGACTTTGAAGCTAAAATACTCACTACGTCAATAAAATCACGCGTTTTCACTTCAGAATAGTGATGCAGAACAAGAAGTTGAGACGAACAATGCTTTTGTTTGGTGAAAAAAGCTTGTTGTAGGCCAATTTGAGATATTTTTGTGTTTACAAGTCCTTTCTGTGAAAGGCAGCGTTTTTGCTTCAGAATATTGATGCAGAACAAAAGGTTGAGTCGCAGAATGCTTTTGTTTGGTGAAAAAAGCTTGTTTTAGGCCAATTTGAGATATTTTTGTGTTTACAAGTCCTTTCTATAAAATGCAGCGTTTTGCGACTTTGAAACTAAAATACTCACAATTTCAATAAAATCACACGTTTTCGCTTCAGAATAGTGATGCAGAACAAAAAGTTGTCAGACAATGCCTTTGTTTGGTGAAAAAGCTTCTTTTAGGCCAATTTGAGACATTTTTGATGCATAGTGAGGCAGAACAAGAAGTTGAGACGGACAATGCTTTTGCTTGGTGAATAAAGCTTGTTTTAGACCAATTTGAAACATTTTTGTGTTTACAAGTCCTTTCTGTGAAATGCAGCGTTTTGCGACTTTGAAGCTAAAATACTCACTATTTCAATAAAATCACACGTTTTCGCTCCAGAATAGTGATGCAGAACAAAAAGTTGTCAGACAATGCCTTTGTTTGGTGAAAAAGCTTCTTTTAGGCCAATTTGAGACATTTTTGATGCATAGTGAGGCAGAACAAGAAGTTGAGACAGACAATGCTTTTGCTTGGTGAGTAAAGCTTGTTTTAGACCAATTTGAAACATTTTTGTGTTTACAAGTCCTTTCTGTGAAATGCAGCGTTTTGCGACTTTGAAGCTAAAATACTCACTATTTCAATAAAATCACACGTTTTTGCTCCAGAATAGTGATGCAGAACAAAAAGTTGAGTCAGTCAATGCCTTTGTTTGGTTTAAATAGCTTGTTTTAGGGTAATTTGAGCAATTTTGCGAATTTGAAGCTCAAATACTCACTACTTCAATGAAATCACAAGTTTTCGCAGTAGAATAGTGATGCAGAACAAAAAGTTGGGTCGGACAATGTCTTTGTTTGGTGAAAAAAAGCTTGTTTTAGGCCAATTTGAGACATTTTTGCGTTAACAAGTCCTTTCTGTGAAATGCAGCGTTTTGCGACTTTGAAGCTAAAATACTCACAATTTCAATAAAATCACGCATTTTCGCCTCAGAATAGTGATGCAGAACAAAAAGTTGATTCGAACAATGCTTTTGTTTGGTTTAAAAGGCTTGTTTTAGGGTAATTTGAGCATTTTTGCGAATTTCAAGCTAAAATACTCACTATTTCAATGAAATAACACGTTTTCGCTTCAGAATAGTGATGCAGAACAAAAAGTTGAGTCAGACAATGCTTTCGTTTGGTTTTAAAAGCTTGTTTTCGGGTAATTTGAGCATTTTTGCGAATGTGAAGCTCAAATACTCAATACTTCAATGAAATCACACGTTTTCGCTGTAGAATAGTGATGCAGAACAAAAGGTTGGGTCGGACAATGTCTTTGTTTGGTGCAAAAAGCTTGCTTTCGGCCAATTTGAGACATTTATGCGTTTGCAAGTCCTTTCTGTGAAATGCAGCGTTTTGCGACTTTGAAGCTAAAATACTCACTACGTCAATAAAATCACGCGTTTTCACTTCAGAATAGTGATGCAGAACAAGAAGTTGAGACGAACAATGCTTTTGTTTGGTGAAAAAAGCTTGTTGTAGGCCAATTTGAGATATTTTTGTGTTTACAAGTCCTTTCTGTGAAAGGCAGCGTTTTTGCTTCAGAATATTGATGCAGAACAAAAGGTTGAGTCGCAGAATGCTTTTGTTTGGTGAAAAAAGCTTGTTTTAGGCCAATTTGAGATATTTTTGTGTTTACAAGTCCTTTCTATAAAATGCAGCGTTTTGCGACTTTGAAACTAAAATACTCACAATTTCAATAAAATCACACGTTTTCACTTCAGAATAGTGATGCAGAACAAAAAGTTGTCAGACAATGCCTTTGTTTGGTGAAAAAGCTTCTTTTAGGCCAATTTGAGACATTTTTGATGCATAGTGAGGCAGAACAAGAAGTTGAGACGGACAATGCTTTTGCTTGTTGAATAAAGCTTGTTTTAGACCAATTTGAAACATTTTTGTGTTTACAAGTCCTTTCTGTGAAATGCAGCGTTTTGCGACTTTGAAGCTAAAATACTCACTATTTCAATAAAATCACACGTTTTCGCTCCAGAATAGTGATGCAGAACAAAAAGTTGTCAGACAATGCCTTTGTTTGGTGAAAAAAGCTTCTTTTAGGCCAATTTGAGACATTTTTGATGCATAGTGAGGCAGAACAAGAAGTTGAGACAGACAATGCTTTTGCTTGGTGAGTAAAGCTTGTTTTAGACCAATTTGAAACATTTTTGTGTTTACAAGTCCTTTCTGTGAAATGCAGCGTTTTGCGACTTTGAAGCTAAAATACTCACTATTTCAATAAAATCACACGTTTTTGCTCCAGAATAGTGATGCAGAACAAAAAGTTGAGTCAGTCAATGCCTTTGTTTGGTTTAAATAGCTTGTTTTAGGGTAATTTGAGCAATTTTGCGAATTTGAAGCTCAAATACTCACTACTTCAATGAAATCACAAGTTTTCGCAGTAGAATAGTGATGCAGAACAAAAAGTTGGGTCGGACAATGTCTTTGTTTGGTGAAAAAAAGCTTGTTTTAGGCCAATTTGAGACATTTTTGCGTTAACAAGTCCTTTCTGTGAAATGCAGCGTTTTGCGACTTTGAAGCTAAAATACTCACAATTTCAATAAAATCACGCATTTTCGCCTCAGAATAGTGATGCAGAACAAAAAGTTGATTCGAACAATGCTTTCGTTTGGTTTTAAAAGCTTGTTTTAGGGTAATTTGAGCATTTTTACGAATCTGAAGCTAAAATACTCACTATTTCAATGAAATCACACGTTTTCGCTCCAGAATAGTGATGCAGAACAAAAAGTTGGGTCGGACAATGTCTTTGTTTGGTGAAAAAAAGCTTGTTGAGGGTAATTTGAGCATTTTTGCGAATTTGAAACTAAAATACTCACTACTTCAAGGATATCACACGTTTTCGCTTCAGAATAGTGATGCAGAACAAAAACTTGAGTCAGACAATGCTTTTGTTTGGTTTAAAAAGCTTATTTTAGGATAATTTGAGCATTTTTGCGAACATGAAGCGAAAATACTCACGATTTCAATGAAATGCCACGTTTTCGCATCAGAATAGTGATGCAGAACAAAAAGGTGAGTTGCACAATGCTTTTGTTTGGTGAAAAAATCTTGTTTTAGGCCAATTTTGAGACATTTTTGTATTTACAAGTCCTTTCTGTGAAATGCAGCGTTTTGCGAATTTGAAGCTAAAATACTCACTAATTCAATGAAATCACACGTTTTCGCTTCAGAATAGTGATGCAGAACAAAGGGTTGAGTCAGACAATGCTTTCCTTTGGTTTAAAAAGCTTGTTTTCGGGTAATTTGAGCATTTTTGCGAATTTGAAGCTCAAATACTCACTACTTCAATGAAATCACACGTTTTCGCAGTAGAATAGTGATGCAGAACAAAAAGTTGGGTCGGACAATGTCTTTGTTTGGTGAAAAAAAGCTTGTTTTAGGCCAATTTGAGACATTTTTGCGTTTCCAATTCCTTTCTGTGAAATGCAGCGTATTGCGACTTTGAACCTAAAATACTCACTATTTCAATAAAATCATGCGTTTTCGCTTCAGAATAGTGATGCAGAACAAAAAGTTGATTCGGACAAAGCTTTTGTTTGGTGAAAAGGGCTTGAGTTAGGCCAATTTGAGACATTTTTGCGTTTACAAGTCCTTTCTGTGAAATGCAGCATTTTGCGAAATTGAAGTGAAAACACTCACTACTTCAATGAAATCACACGTTTTCGCTTCAGAATAGTGATGCAGAACAAAAAGTTGAGTCAGAAAATGCTTTTGTTTGGTTTAAAAAGCTTGTTTTCGGGTAATTTGAAGCTAAAATACTCACTATTTCAATGAAATCACACGTTTTCGCATCAGAATAGTGATGCAGAACAAAAAGTTGAGTCAGACAATGCTTTTGTTTGGTTTAAAAGGCTTGTTTTAGGGTAATTTGAGCATTTTTGGGAATTTCAAGCGAAAATACTCACTATTTCAATGAAATAACACGTTTTCGCTTCAGAATAGTGATGCAGAACAAAAAGTTGAGTCAGACAATGCTTTCGTTTGGTTTTAAAAGCTTGTTTTCGGGTAATTTGAGCATTTTTGCGAATGTGAAGCTCAAATACTCAATACTTCAATGAAATCACACGTTTTCGCTGTAGAATAGTGATGCAGAACAAAAAGTTGGGTCGGACAATGTCTTTGTTTGGTGCAAAAAGCTTGCTTTCGGCCAATTTGAGATATTTATGCGTTTGCAAGTCCTTTCTGTGAAATGCAGCGTTTTGCGACTTTGAAGCTAAAATACTCACTTCGTCAATAAAATCACGCGTTTTCGCTTCAGAATAGTGATGCAGAACAAAAAGGTGAGTTGCACAATGCTTTTGTTTGGTGAAAAAATCTTGTTTTAGGCCAATTTTGAGACATTTTTGTATTTACAAGTCCTTTCTGTGAAATGCAGCGTTTTGCGAATTTGAAGCTAAAATACTCACTAATTCAATGAAATCACACGTTTTCGCTTCAGAATAGTGATGCAGAACAAAGGGTTGAGTCAGACAATGCTTTCGTTTGGTTTAAAAAGCTTGTTTTCGGGTAATTTGAGCATTTTTGCGAATTTGAAGCTCAAATACTCACTACTTCAATGAAATCACACGTTTTCGCAGTAGAATAGTGATGCAGAACAAAAAGTTGGGTCGGACAATGTCTTTGTTTGGTGAAAAAAAGCTTGTTTTAGGCCAATTTGAGACATTTTTGCGTTTCCAATTCCTTTCTGTGAAATGCAGCGTATTGCGACTTTGAACCTAAAATACTCACTATTTCAATAAAATCATGCGTTTTCGCTTCAGAATAGTGATGCAGAACAAAAAGTTGATTCGGACAAAGCTTTTGTTTGGTGAAAAGGGCTTGAGTTAGGCCAATTTGAGACATTTTTGCGTTTACAAGTCCTTTCTGTGAAATGCAGCATTTTGCGAAATTGAAGTGAAAACACTCACTACTTCAATGAAATCACACGTTTTCGCTTCAGAATAGTGATGCAGAACAAAAAGTTGAGTCAGAAAATGCTTTTGTTTGGTTTAGAAAGCTTGTTTTAGGGTAATTTGAAGCTAAAATACTCACTATTTCAATGAAATCACACGTTTTCGCATCAGAATAGTGATGCAGAACAAAAAGTTGAGTCAGACAATGCTTTTGTTTGGTTTAAAAGGCTTGTTTTAGGGTAATTTGAGCATTTTTGGGAATTTCAAGCGAAAATACTCACTATTTCAATGAAATAACACGTTTTCGCTTCAGAATAGTGATGCAGAACAAAAAGTTGAGTCAGACAATGCTTTCGTTTGGTTTTAAAAGCTAGTTTTCGGCCAATTTGAGATATTTATGCGTTTGCAAGTCCTTTCTGTGAAATGCAGCGTTTTGCGACTTTGAAGCTAAAATACTCACTTCGTCAATAAAATCACGCGTTTTCGCTTCAGAATAGTGATGCAGAACAAAAAGTTGAGTCAGACAATGCTTTCGTTTGGTTTTAAAAGCTTGTTTTCGGGTAATTTGAGCATTTTTGCGAATGTGAAGCTCAAATACTCAATACTTCAATGAAATCACACGTTTTCGCTGTAGAATAGTGATGCAGAACAAAAAGTTGGGTCGGACAATGTCTTTGTTTGGTGCAAAAAGCTTGCTTTCGGCCAATTTGAGACATTTATGCGTTTGCAAGTCCTTTCTGTGAAATGCAGCGTTTTGCGACTTTGAAGCTAAAATACTCACTACGTCAATAAAATCACGCGTTTTCACTTCAGAATAGTGATGCAGAACAAGAAGTTGAGACGAACAATGCTTTTGTTTGGTGAAAGAGCTTGTTGTAGGCCAATTTGAGATATTTTTGTGTTTACAAGTCCTTTCTGTGAAAGGCAGCGTTTTTGCTTCAGAATATTGATGCAGAACAAAAGGTTGAGTCGCAGAATGCTTTTGTTTGGTGAAAAAAGCTTGTTTTAGGCCAATTTGAGATATTTTTGTGTTTACAAGTCCTTTCTATAAAATGCAGCGTTTTGCGACTTTGAAACTAAAATACTCACAATTTCAATAAAATCACACGTTTTCGCTTCAGAATAGTGATGCAGAACAAAAAGTTGTCAGACAATGCCTTTGTTTGGTGAAAAAGCTTCTTTTAGGCCAATTTGAGACATTTTTGATGCATAGTGAGGCAGAACAAGAAGTTGAGACGGACAATGCTTTTGCTTGGTGAATAAAGCTTGTTTTAGACCAATTTGAAACATTTTTGTGTTTACAAGTCCTTTCTGTGAAATGCAGCGTTTTGCGACTTTGAAGCTAAAATACTCACTATTTCAATAAAATCACACGTTTTCGCTCCAGAATAGTGATGCAGAACAAAAAGTTGTCAGACAATGCCTTTGTTTGGTGAAAAAAGCTTCTTTTAGGCCAATTTGAGACATTTTTGATGCATAGTGAGGCAGAACAAGAAGTTGAGACAGACAATGCTTTTGCTTGGTGAGTAAAGCTTGTTTTAGACCAATTTGAAACATTTTTGTGTTTACAAGTCCTTTCTGTGAAATGCAGCGTTTTGCGACTTTGAAGCTAAAATACTCACTATTTCAATAAAATCACACGTTTTTGCTCCAGAATAGTGATGCAGAACAAAAAGTTGGGTCGGACAATGTCTTTGTTTGGTGAAAAAAAGCTTGTTTTAGGCCAATTTGAGACATTTTTGCGTTAACAAGTCCTTTCTGTGAAATGCAGCGTTTTGCGACTTTGAAGCTAAAATACTCACAATTTCAATAAAATCACGCATTTTCGCCTCAGAATAGTGATGCAGAACAAAAAGTTGATTCGAACAATGCTTTTGTTTGGTTTAAAAGGCTTGTTTTAGGGTAATTTGAGCATTTTTGGGAATTTCAAGCTAAAATACTCACTATTTCAATGAAATAACACGTTTTCGCTTCAGAATAGTGATGCAGAACAAAAAGTTGAGTCAGACAATGCTTTCGTTTGGTTTTAAAAGCTTGTTTTCGGGTAATTTGAGCATTTTTGCGAATGTGAAGCTCAAATACTCAATACTTCAATGAAATCACACGTTTTCGCTGTAGAATAGTGATGCAGAACAAAAAGTTGGGTCGGACAATGTCTTTGTTTGGTGCAAAAAGCTTGCTTTCGGCCAATTTGAGACATTTATGCGTTTGCAAGTCCTTTCTGTGAAATGCAGCGTTTTGCGACTTTGAAGCTAAAATACTCACTACGTCAATAAAATCACGCGTTTTCACTTCAGAATAGTGATGCAGAACAAGAAGTTGAGACGAACAATGCTTTTGTTTGGTGAAAAAAGCTTGTTGTAGGCCAATTTGAGATATTTTTGTGTTTACAAGTCCTTTCTGTGAAAGGCAGCGTTTTTGCTTCAGAATATTGATGCAGAACAAAAGGTTGAGTCGCAGAATGCTTTTGTTTGGTGAAAAAAGCTTGTTTTAGGCCAATTTGAGATATTTTTGTGTTTACAAGTCCTTTCTGTGAAAGGCAGCGTTTTTGCTTCAGAATATTGATGCAGAACAAAAGGTTGAGTCGCACAATGCTTTTGTTTGGTGAAAAAAGCTTGTTTTAGGCCAATTTTGAGACATTTTTGTATTTACAAGTCCTTTCTGTGAAATGCAGCGTTTTGCGAATTTGAAGCTAAAATACTCACTAATTCAATGAAATCACACGTTTTCGCTTCAGAATTGTGATGCAGAACAAAAAGTTGATTCGGACAAAGCTTTTGTTTGGTGAAAAGGGCTTGAGTTTGGCCAATTTGAGACATTTTTGTGTTTACAAGTCCTTTCTGTGAAATGCAGCATTTTGCGAAATTGAAGTGAAAACACTCACTACTTCAATGAAATCACACGTTTTCGCTTCAGAATAGTGATGCAGAACAAAAAGTTGAGTCAGAAAATGCTTTTGTTTGGTTTAAAAAGCTTGTTTTCGGGTAATTTGAAGTTAAAATACTCACTATTTCAATGAAATCACACGTTTTCGCTTCAGAATAGTGATGCAGAACAAAAAGTTGAGTCAGACAATGCTTTTGTTTGGTTTAAAAGGCTTGATTTAGGGTAATTTGAGCATTTTTGCGAATTTCAAGCTAAAATACTCACTATTTCAATGAAATAACACGTTTTCGCTTCAGAATAGTGATGCAGAACAAAAAGTTGAGTCAGACAATGCTTTCGTTTGGTTTTAAAAGCTTGTTTTCGGGTAATTTGAGCATTTTTGCGAATGTGAAGCTCAAATACTCAATACTTCAATGAAATCACACGTTTTCGCTGTAGAATAGTGATGCAGAACAAAAAGTTGGGTCAGACAATATCTTTGTTTGGTGAAAAAAAGCTTGTTTTAGGCCAATTTGAGATATTTTTGCGTTTCCAGGTCCTTTCTGTGAAATGCAGCGTTTTGCGACTTTGAAGCTAAAATACTCACTATTTCAATAAAATCATGCGTTTTCGCTTCAGAATAGTGATGCAGAACAAAAAGTTGATTCGGACAATGCTTTTGTTTGGGGAAAAGGGCTTGATTTAGGCCAATTTGAGATATTTTTGCATGTACAAGTCCTTTCTGTGAAATGCAGCGTTTTCGCTTCAGAATATTGATGCAGACCAAAAGTTGAATTGCACAATGCTTTTGTTTGGTGAAAAAGCTTGTTTTAGGCCAATTTTGAGACATTTTTGTATTTACAAGTCCTTTCTGTGAAATGCAGCGTTTTGCGAATTTGAAGCTAAAATACTCACTAATTCAATGAAATCACACGTTTTCACTTCAGAATAGTGATGCAGAACACAGAGTTGAGTCAGACAATGCTTTCGTTTGGTTTAAAAAGCTTGTTTTCGGGTAATTTGAGCATTTTTGCGAATTTGAAACTAAAATACTCACTACTTCAAGGAAATCACACGTTTTCGCTTCAGAATAGTGATGCAGAACAAAAACTTGAGTCAGACAATGCTTTTGTTTGGTTTAAAAAGCTTATTTTAGGATAATTTGAGTATTTTTGCGAATATGAAGCGAAAATACTCACGATTTCAATGAAATGCCACGTTTTCGCATCAGAATAGTGATGCAGAACAAAAAGGTGAGTTGCACAATGCTTTTGTTTGGTGAAAAAAGCTTGTTTTAGGCCAATTTTGAGACATTTTTGTATTTACAAGTCCTTTCTGTGAAATGCAGCGTTTTGCGAATTTGAAGCTAAAATACTCACTAATTCAATGAAATCACACGTTTTCGCTTCAGAATTGTGATGCAGAACAAAAAGTTGATTCGGACAAAGCTTTTGTTTGGTGAAAAGGGCTTGAGTTTGGCCAATTTGAGACATTTTTGTGTTTACAAGTCCTTTCTGTGAAATGCAGCATTTTGCGAAATTGAAGTGAAAACACTCACTACTTCAATGAAATCACACGTTTTCGCTTCAGAATAGTGATGCAGAACAAAAAGTTGAGTCAGAAAATGCTTTTGTTTGGTTTAAAAAGCTTGTTTTCGGGTAATTTGAAGTTAAAATACTCACTATTTCAATGAAATCACACGTTTTCGCTTCAGAATAGTGATGCAGAACAAAAAGTTGAGTCAGACAATGCTTTTGTTTGGTTTAAAAGGCTTGATTTAGGGTAATTTGAGCATTTTTGCGAATTTCAAGCTAAAATACTCACTATTTCAATGAAATAACACGTTTTCGCTTCAGAATAGTGATGCAGAACAAAAAGTTGAGTCAGACAATGCTTTCGTTTGGTTTTAAAAGCTTGTTTTCGGGTAATTTGAGCATTTTTGCGAATGTGAAGCTCAAATACTCAATACTTCAATGAAATCACACGTTTTCGCTGTAGAATAGTGATGCAGAACAAAAAGTTGGGTCGGACAATATCTTTGTTTGGTGAAAAAAAGCTTGTTTTAGGCCAATTTGAGATATTTTTGCGTTTCCAGGTCCTTTCTGTGAAATGCAGCGTTTTGCGACTTTGAAGCTAAAATACTCACTATTTCAATAAAATCATGCGTTTTCGCTTCAGAATAGTGATGCAGAACAAAAAGTTGATTCGGACAATGCTTTTGTTTGGGGAAAAGGGCTTGATTTAGGCCAATTTGAGATATTTTTGCATGTACAAGTCCTTTCTGTGAAATGCAGCGTTTTCGCTTCAGAATATTGATGCAGACCAAAAAGTTGAATTGCACAATGCTTTTGTTTGGTGAAAAAAGCTTGTTTTAGGCCAATTTTGAGACATTTTTGTATTTACAAGTCCTTTCTGTGAAATGCAGCGTTTTGCGAATTTGAAGCTAAAATACTCACTAATTCAATGAAATCACACGTTTTCACTTCAGAATAGTGATGCAGAACACAGAGTTGAGTCAGACAATGCTTTCGTTTGGTTTAAAAAGCTTGTTTTCGGGTAATTTGAGCATTTTTGCGAATTTGAAACTAAAATACTCACTACTTCAAGGAAATCACACGTTTTCGCTTCAGAATAGTGATGCAGAACAAAAACTTGAGTCAGACAATGCTTTTGTTTGGTTTAAAAAGCTTATTTTAGGATAATTTGAGTATTTTTGCGAATATGAAGCGAAAATACTCACGATTTCAATGAAATGCCACGTTTTCGCATCAGAATAGTGATGCAGAACAAAAAGGTGAGTTGCACAATGCTTTTGTTTGGTGAAAAAATCTTGTTTTAGGCCAATTTTGAGACATTTTTGTATTTACAAGTCCTTTCTGGGAAATGCAGCGTTTTGCGAATTTGAAGCTAAAATACTCACTAATTCAATGAAATCACACGTTTTCGCTTCAGAATAGTGATGCAGAAGAAAGAGTTGAGTCAGACAATGCTTTCGTTTGGTTTCAAAAGCTTGTTTTCGGGTAATTTGAGCATTTTTGTGAATTTGAAGCTGATATACTCACTACTTCAATGAAACCACACATTTTCGCTGTAGAATAGTGATGCAGAACAAAAAGTTGGGTCGGACAATATCTTTGTTTGGTGAAAAAAAGCTTGTTTTAGGCCAATTTGAGACATTTTTGCGTTTGCAAGTCCTTTCTGTGAAATGCAGCGTTTTGCGAATTTGAAGCTAAAATACTCACTATTTCAATAAAAGCATGCGTTTTCGCTTCAGAATAGTGATGCAGAACAAAAAGTTGATTCGGACAATGCTTTTGTTTGGGGAAAAGGGCTTGATTTAGGCCAATTTGAGACATTTTTGCATTTACAAGTCCTTTCTGTGAAATGCAGCGTTTTCGCTTCAGAATATTGATGCAGAACAAAAAGTTGAGTTGCACAATGCTTTTGTTTGGTGAAAAAGCTTGTTTTAGGCCAATTTTGAGACATTTTTGTATTTACAAGTCCTTTCTGTGAAATGCAGCGTTTTGCGAATTTGAAGCTAAAATACTCACTTATTCAATGAAATCACACGTTTTCGCTTCAGAATAGTGATGCAGAACAAAGAGTTGAGTCAGACAATGCTTTCCTTTGGTTTAAAAAGCTTGTTTTCGGGTAATTTGAGCATTTTTGCGAATTTGAAGCTCAAATACTCACTACTTCAATGAAATCACACGTTTTCGCTGTAGAATAGTGATGCAGAACAAAAAGTTGGGTCGGACAATATCTTTGTTTGGTGAAAAAAGCTTGTTTGGGGCCAATTTGAGACATTTTTGCGTTTCCAGGTCCTTTCTGTGAAATGCAGCGTTTTGCGACTTTGAAGCTAAAATACTCACTATTTCAATAAAATCATGCGTTTTCGCTTCAGAATAGTGATGCAGAACAAAAAGTTGATTCGGACAATGCTTTTGTTTGGGGAAAAGGGCTTGTTTTAGGCCAATTTGAGATATTTTTGCATGTACAAGTCCTTTCTGTGAAATGCAGCGTTTTCGCTTCAGAATATTGATGCGGACCAAAAGTTGAGTTGCACAATGCTTTTGTTTGGTGAAAAAAGCTTGTTTTAGGCCAATTTTGAGACATTTTTGTATTTACAAGTCCTTTCTGTGAAATGCAGCGTTTTGCGAATTTGAAGCTAAAATACTCACTAATTCAATGAAATCACACGTTTTCGCTTCAGAATAGTGATGCAGAACACAGAGTTGAGTCAGACAATGCTTTCGTTTGGTTTAAAAAGCTTGTTTTCGGGTAATTTGAGCATTTTTGCGAATTTGAAGCTCAAATACTCACTACTTCAATGAAATCACACGTTTTCGCAGTAGAATAGTGATGCAGAACAAAAAGTTGATTCGGACAAAGCTTTTGTTTGGTGAAAAGGGCTTGAGTTAGGCCAATTTGAGACATTTTTGCGTTTACAAGTCCTTTCTGTGAAATGCAGCATTTTGCGAAATTGAAGTGAAAACGCTCACTACTTCAATGAAATCACACGTTTTCGCTTCAGAATAGTGATGCAGAACAAAAAGTTGAGTCAGAAAATGCTTTTGTTTGGTTTAAAAAGCTTGTTTTAGGGTAATTTGAAGTTAAAATACTCACTATTTCAATGAAATCACACGTTTTCGCTTCAGAATAGTGATGCAGAACAAAAAGTTGAGTCAGACAATGCTTTTGTTTGGTTTAAAAGGCTTGATTTAGGGTAATTTGAGCATTTTTGCGAATTTCAAGCTAAAATACTCACTATTTCAATGAAATAACACGTTTTCGCTTCAGAATAGTGATGCAGAACAAAAAGTTGAGTCAGACAATGCTTTCGTTTGGTTTTAAAAGCTTGTTTTCGGGTAATTTGAGCATTTTTGCGAATTTGAAGCTCAAATACTCAATACTTCAATGAAATCACACGTTTTCGCTGTAGAATAGTGATGCAGAACAAAAAGTTGGGTCGGACAATGTCTTTGTTTGGTGCAAAAAGCTTGCTTTCGGCCAATTTGAGACATTTATGCGTTTGCAAGTCCTTTCTGTGAAATGCAGCGTTTTGCGACTTTGAAGCTAAAATACTCACTACGTCAATAAAATCACGCGTTTTCGCTTCAGAATAGTGATGCAGAACAAGAAGTTGAGACGAACAATGCTTTTGTTTGGTGAAAATAGCTTGTTTTAGGCCAATTTGAGATATTTTTGTGTTTACAAGTCCTTTCTGTGAAAGGCAGCGTTTTTGCTTCAGAATATTGATGCAGAACAAAAGGTTGAGTCGCACAATGCTTTTGTTTGGTGAAAAAAGCTTGTTTTAGGCCAATTTGAGATATTTTTGTGTTTACAAGTCCTTTCTATAAAATGCAGCGTTTTGCGACTTTGAAACTAAAATACTCACAATTTCAATAAAATCACACATTTTCGCTTCAGAATAGTGATGCAGAACAAAAAGTTGTCAGACAATGCCTTTGTTTGGTGAAAAAAGCTTCTTTTAGGCCAATTTGAGACATTTTTGATGCATAGTGAGGCAGAACAAGAAGGTGAGACGGAGAATGCTTTTGCTTGGTGAATAAAGCTTGTTTTAGACCAATTTGAAACATTTTTGTGTTTACAAGTCCTTTCTGTGAAATGCAGCGTTTTGCGACTTTGAAGCTAAAATACTCACTATTTCAATAAAATCACACGTTTTCGCTCCAGAATAGTGATGCAGAACAAAAAGTTGAGTCAGTCAATGCCTTTGTTTGGTTTAAATAGCTTGTTTTAGGGTAATTTGAGCAATTTTGCGAATTTGAAGCTCAAATACTCACTACTTCAATGAAATCACAAGTTTTCGCAGTAGAATAGTGATGCAGAACAAAAAGTTGGGTCGGACAATATCTTTGTTTGGTGAAAAAAAGCTTGTTTTCGGCCAATTTGAGACATTTTTGCGTTTCCAGGTCCTTTCTGTGAAATGCAGCGTTTTGCGACTTTGAAGCTAAAATACTCACTATTTCAATAAAATCATGCGTTTTCGCTTCAGAATAGTGATGCAGAACAAAAAGTTGATTCGGACAATGCTTTTGTTTGGGGAAAAGGGCTTGTTTTAGGCCAATTTGAGATATTTTTGCATGTACAAGTCCTTTCTGTGAAATGCAGCGTTTTCGCTTCAGAATATTGATGCAGACCAAAAAGTTGAGTTGCACAATGATTTTGTTTGGTGAAAAAAGCTTGTTTTAGGCCAATTTTGAGACATTTTTGTATTTACAAGTCCTTTCTGTGAAATGCAGCGTTTTGCGAATTTGAAGCTAAAATACTCACTAATTCAATGAAATCACACGTTTTCGCTTCAGAATAGTGATGCAGAACAAAAAGTTGATTCGGACAAAGCTTTTGTTTGGTGAAAAGGGCTTGAGTTAGGCCAATTTGAGACATTTTTTGCGTTTACAAGTCCTTTCTGTGAAATGCAGCATTTTGCGAAATTGAAGTGAAAACACTCACTACTTCAATGAAATCACACGTTTTCGCTTCAGAATAGTGATGCAGAACAAAAAGTTGAGTCAGAAAATGCTTTTGTTTGGTTTAAAAAGCTTGTTTTAGGGTAATTTGAAGTTAAAATACTCACTAATTCAATGAAATCACACGTTTTCGCTTCAGAATAGTGATGCAGAACAAAAAGTTGAGTCAGACAATGCTTTTGTTTGGTTTAAAAGGCTTGTTTTAGGGTAATTTGAGCATTTTTGCGAATTTCAAGCTAAAATACTCACTATTTCAATGAAATAACACGTTTTCGCTTCAGAATAGTGATGCAGAACAAAAAGTTGAGTCAGACAATGCTTTCGTTTGGTTTTAAAAGCTTGTTTTCGGGTAATTTGAGCATTTTTGCGAATGTGAAGCTCAAATACTCAATACTTCAAGGAAATCACACGTTTTCGCTTCAGAATAGTGATGCAGAACAAAAACTTGAGTCAGACAATGCTTTTGTTTGGTTTAAAAAGCTTATTTTAGTATAATTTGAGCATTTTTGTGAATATGAAGCGAAAATACTCACGATTTCAATGAAATGCCACGTTTTCGCATCAGAATAGTGATGCAGAACAAAAAGGTGAGTTGCACAATGCTTTTGTTTGGTGAAAAAATCTTGTTTTAGGCCAATTTTGAGACATTTTTGTATTTACAAGTCCTTTCTGTGAAATGCAGCGTTTTGCGAATTTGAAGCTAAAATACTCACTAATTCAATGAAATCACACGTTTTCGCTTCAGAATAGTGATGCAGAACAAAGAGTTGAGTCAGACAATGCTTTCGTTTGGTTTAAAAAGCTTGTTTTCGGGTAATTTGAGCATTTTTGCGAATTTGAAGCTCAAATACTCACTACTTCAATGAAATCACACGTTTTCGCTGAAGAATAGTGATGCAGAACAAAAAGTTGGGTCGGACAATATCTTTGTTTGGTGAAAAAAAGCTTGTTTTAGGCCAATTTGAGATATTTTTGCGTTTCCAGGTCCTTTCTGTGAAATGCAGCGTTTTGCGACTTTGAAGCTAAAATACTCACTATTTCAATAAAATCATGCGTTTTCGCTTCAGAATAGTGATGCAGAACAAAAAGTTGATTCGGACAATGCTTTTGTTTGGGGAAAAGGGCTTGATTTAGGCCAATTTGAGATATTTTTGCATGTACAAGTCCTTTCTGTGAAATGCAGCGTTTTCGCTTCAGAATATTGATGCAGACCAAAAAGTTGAATTGCACAATGCTTTTGTTTGGTGAAAAAAGCTTGTTTTAGGCCAATTTTGAGACATTTTTGTATTTACAAGTCCTTTCTGTGAAATGCAGCGTTTTGCGAATTTGAAGCTAAAATACTCACTAATTCAATGAAATCACACGTTTTCACTTCAGAATAGTGATGCAGAACACAGAGTTGAGTCAGACAATGCTTTCGTTTGGTTTAAAAAGCTTGTTTTCGGGTAATTTGAGCATTTTTGCGAATTTGAAACTAAAATACTCACTACTTCAAGGAAATCACACGTTTTCGCTTCAGAATAGTGATGCAGAACAAAAACTTGAGTCAGACAATGCTTTTGTTTGGTTTAAAAAGCTTATTTTAGGATAATTTGAGCATTTTTGCGAATATGAAGCGAAAATACTCACGATTTCAATGAAATGCCACGTTTTCGCATCAGAATAGTGATGCAGAACAAAAAGGTGAGTTGCACAATGCTTTTGTTTGGTGAAAAAATCTTGTTTTAGGCCAATTTTGAGACATTTTTGTATTTACAAGTCCTTTCTGTGAAATGCAGCGTTTTGCGAATTTGAAGCTAAAATACTCACTAATTCAATGAAATCACACGTTTTCGCTTCAGAATAGTGATGCAGAAGAAAGAGTTGAGTCAGACAATGCTTTCGTTTGGTTTCAAAAGCTTGTTTTCGGGTAATTTGAGCATTTTTGTGAATTTGAAGCTGATATACTCACTACTTCAATGAAACCACACATTTTCGCTGTAGAATAGTGATGCAGAACAAAAAGTTGGGTCGGACAATATCTTTGTTTGGTGAAAAAAAGCTTGTTTTAGGCCAATTTGAGACATTTTTGCGTTTGCAAGTCCTTTCTGTGAAATGCAGCGTTTTGCGAATTTGAAGCTAAAATACTCACTATTTCAATAAAAGCATGCGTTTTCGCTTCAGAATAGTGATGCAGAACAAAAAGTTGATTCGGACAATGCTTTTGTTTGGGGAAAAGGGCTTGATTTAGGCCAATTTGAGACATTTTTGCATTTGCAAGTCCTTTCTGTGAAATGCAGCGTTTTCGCTTCAGAATATTGATGCAGAACAAAAAGTTGAGTTGCACAATGCTTTTGTTTGGTGAAAAAAGCTTGTTTTAGGCCAATTTTGAGACATTTTTGTATTTACAAGTCCTTTCTGTGAAATGAAGCGTTTTGCGAATTTGAAGCTAAAATACTCACTTATTCAATGAAATCACACGTTTTCGCTTCAGAATAGTGATGCAGAACAAAGAGTTGAGTCAGACAATGCTTTCCTTTGGTTTAAAAAGCTTGTTTTCGGGTAATTTGAGCATTTTTGCGAATTTGAAGCTCAAATACTCACTACTTCAATGAAATCACACGTTTTCGCTGTAGAATAGTGATGCAGAACAAAAAGTTGGGTCGGACAATATCTTTGTTTGGTGAAAAAAAGCTTGTTTTCGGCCAATTTGAGACATTTTTGCGTTTCCAGGTCCTTTCTGTGAAATGCAGCGTTTTGCGACTTTGAAGCTAAAATACTCACTATTTCAATAAAATCATGCGTTTTCGCTTCAGAATAGTGATGCAGAACAAAAAGTTGATTCGGACAATGCTTTTGTTTGGGGAAAAGGGCTTGATTTAGGCCAATTTGAGATATTTTTGCATGTACAAGTCCTTTCTGTGAAATGCAGCGTTTTCGCTTCAGAATATTGATGCAGACTAAAAAGTTGAGTTGCACAATGCTTTTGTTTGGTGAAAAAAGCTTGTTTTAGGCCAATTTTGAGACATTTTTGTATTTACAAGTCCTTTCTGTGAAATGCAGCGTTTTGCGAATTTGAAGCTAAAATACTCACTAATTCAATGAAATCACACGTTTTCGCTTCAGAATAGTGATGCAGAACACAGAGTTGAGTCAGACAATGCTTTCGTTTGGTTTAAAAAGCTTGTTTTCGGGTAATTTGAGCATTTTTGCGAATTTGAAGCTCAAATACTCACTACTTCAATGAAATCACACGTTTTCGCAGTAGAATAGTGATGCAGAACAAAAAGTTGATTCGGACAAAGCTTTTGTTTGGTGAAAAGGGCTTGAGTTAGGCCAATTTGAGACATTTTTGCGTTTACAAGTCCTTTCTGTGAAATGCAGCATTTTGCGAAATTGAAGTGAAAACACTCACTACTTCAATGAAATCACACGTTTTCGCTTCAGAATAGTGATGCAGAACAAAAAGTTGAGTCAGAAAATGCTTTTGTTTGGTTTAAAAGCTTGTTTTAGGGTAATTTGAAGTTAAAATACTCACTATTTCAATGAAATCACACGTTTTCGCTTCAGAATAGTGATGCAGAACAAAAAGTTGAGTCAGACAATGCTTTTGTTTGGTTTAAAAGGCTTGATTTAGGGTAATTTGAGCATTTTTGCGAATTTCAAGCTAAAATACTCACTATTTCAATGAAATAACACGTTTTCGCTTCAGAATAGTGATGCAGAACAAAAAGTTGAGTCAGACAATGCTTTCGTTTGGTTTTAAAAGCTTGTTTTTGGGTAATTTGAGCATTTTTGCGAATTTGAAGCTCAAATACTCAATACTTCAATGAAATCACACGTTTTCGCTGTAGAATAGTGATGCAGAACAAAAAGTTGGGTCGGACAATGTCTTTGTTTGGTGCAAAAAGCTTGCTTTCGGCCAATTTGAGACATTTATGCGTTTGCAAGTCCTTTCTGTGAAATGCAGCGTTTTGCGACTTTGAAGCTAAAATACTCACTACGTCAATAAAATCACGCGTTTTCGCTTCAGAATAGTGATGCAGAACAAGAAGTTGAGACGAACAATGCTTTTGTTTGGTGAAAATAGCTTGTTTTAGGCCAATTTGAGATATTTTTGTGTTTACAAGTCCTTTCTGTGAAAGGCAGCGTTTTTGCTTCAGAATATTGATGCAGAACAAAAGGTTGAGTCGCACAATGCTTTTGTTTGGTGAAAAAGCTTGTTTTAGGCCAATTTGAGATATTTTTGTGTTTACAAGTCCTTTCTATAAAATGCAGCGTTTTGCGACTTTGAAACTAAAATACTCACAATTTCAATAAAATCACACGTTTTCGCTTCAGAATAGTGATGCAGAACAAAAAGTTGTCAGACAATGCCTTTGTTTGGTGAAAAAGCTTCTTTTAGGCCAATTTGAGACATTTTTGATGCATAGTGAGGCAGAACAAGAAGTTGAGACGGACAATGCTTTTGCTTGGTGAATAAAGCTTGTTTTAGACCAATTTGAAACATTTTTGTGTTTACAAGTCCTTTCTGTGAAATGCAGCGTTTTGCGACTTTGAAGCTAAAATACTCACTATTTCAATAAAATCACACGTTTTCGCTCCAGAATAGTGATGCAGAACAAAAAGTTGAGTCAGTCAATGCCTTTGTTTGGTTTAAATAGCTTGTTTTAGGGTAATTTGAGCAATTTTGCGAATTTGAAGCTCAAATACTCACTACTTCAATGAAATCACAAGTTTTCGCAGTAGAATAGTGATGCAGAACAAAAAGTTGGGTCGGACAATGTCTTTGTTTGGTGAAAAAAAGCTTGTTTTAGGCCAATTTGAGACATTTTTGCGTTAACAAGTCCTTTCTGTGAAATGCAGCGTTTTGCGACTTTGAAGCTAAAATACTCACAATTTCAATAAAATCACGCATTTTCGCCTCAGATTAGTGATGCAGAACAAAAAGTTGATTCGAACAATGCTTTCGTTTGGTTTAAAAGCTTGTTTTAGGGTAATTTGAGCATTTTTGCGAATTTGAAACTAAAATACTCACTACTTCAAGGAAATCACACGTTTTCGCTTCAGAATAGTGATGCAGAACAAAAACTTGAGTCAGACAATGCTTTTGTTTGGTTTAAAAAGCTTATTTTAGGATAATTTGAGCATTTTTGCGAATATGAAGCGAAAATACTCACGATTTCAATGAAATGCCACGTTTTCGCATCAGAATAGTGATGTAGAACAAAAAGGTGAGTTGCACAATGCTTTTGTTTGGTGAAAAAATCTTGTTTTAGGCCAATTTTGAGAAATTTTTGAAAATACAAGTCCTTTCTGTGAAATGCAGCGTTTTGCAAATTTGAAGCTAAAATACTCACTAATTCAATGAAATCACACGTTTTCGCTTCAGAATAGTGATGCAGAACAAAGAGTTGAGTCAGACAATGCTTTCGTTTGGTTTAAAAAGCTTGTTTTCGGGTAATTTGAGCATTTTTGCGAATTTGAAGCTCAAATACTCACTACTTCAATGAAATCACAAGTTTTCGCAGTAGAATAGTGATGCAGAACAAAAAGTTGGGTCGGACAATGTCTTTGTTTGGTGAAAAAAAGCTTGTTTGGGGCCAATTTGAGACATTTTTGCGTTTCCAGGTCCTTTCTGTGAAATGCAGCGTTTTGCGACTTTGAAGCTAAAATACTCACTATTTCAATAAAATCATGCGTTTTCGCTTCAGAATAGTGATGCAGAACAAAAAGTTGATTCGGACAATGCTTTTGTTTGGGGAAAAGGGCTTGTTTTAGGCCAATTTGAGATATTTTTGCATGTACAAGTCCTTTCTGTGAAATGCAGCGTTTTCGCTTCAGAATATTGATGCAGACCAAAAAGTTGAATTGCACAATGCTTTTGTTTGGTGAAAAAAGCTTGTTTTAGGCCAATTTTGAGACATTTTTGTATTTACAAGTCCTTTCTGTGAAATGCAGCGTTTTGCGAATTTGAAGCTAAAATACTCACTAATTCAATGAAATCACACGTTTTCACTTCAGAATAGTGATGCAGAACACAGAGTTGAGTCAGACAATGCTTTCGTTTGGTTTAAAAAGCTTGTTTTCGGGTAATTTGAGCATTTTTGCGAATTTGAAACTAAAATACTCACTACTTCAAGGAAATCACACGTTTTCGCTTCAGAATAGTGATGCAGAACAAAAACTTGAGTCAGACAATGCTTTTGTTTGGTTTAAAAAGCTTATTTTAGGATAATTTGAGTATTTTTGCGAATATGAAGCGAAAATACTCACGATTTCAATGAAATGCCACGTTTTCGCATCAGAATAGTGATGCAGAACAAAAAGGTGAGTTGCACAATGCTTTTGTTTGGTGAAAAAATCTTGTTTTAGGCCAATTTTGAGACATTTTTGTATTTACAAGTCCTTTCTGTGAAATGCAGCGTTTTGCGAATTTGAAGCTAAAATACTCACTAATTCAATGAAATCACACGTTTTCGCTTCAGAATAGTGATGCAGAACAAAGAGTTGAGTCAGACAATGCTTTCGTTTGGTTTGAAAAGCTTGTTTTCGGGTAATTTGAGCATTTTTGTGAATTTGAAGCTCAAATACTCACTACTTCAATGAAATCACACATTTTCGCTGTAGAATAGTGATGCAGAACAAAAAGTTGGGTCGGACAATGTCTTTGTTTGGTGAAAAAAGCTTGTTTTAGGCCAATTTGAGACATTTTTGCGTTTACAAGTCCTTTCTGTGAAATGCAGCGTTTTGCGAATTTGAAGCTAAAATACTCACTATTTCAATAAAAGCATGCGTTTTCGCTTCAGAATAGTGATGCAGAACAAAAAGTTGATTCGGACAATGCTTTTGTTTGGGGAAAAGGGCTTGATTTAGGCCAATTTGAGACATTTTTGCATTTACAAGTCCTTTCTGTGAAATGCAGCGTTTTCGCTTCAGAATATTGATGCAGAACAAAAAGTTGAGTTGCACAATGCTTTTGTTTGGTGAAAAAAGCTTGTTTTAGGACAATTTTGAGACATTTTTGTATTTACAAGTCCTTTCTGTGAAATGCAGCGTTTTGCGAATTTGAAGCTAAAATACTCACTTATTCAATGAAATCACACGTTTTCACTTCAGAATAGTGATGCAGAACAAAGAGTTGAGTCAGACAATGCTTTCGTTTGGTTTAAAAAGCTTGTTTTCGGGTAATTTGAGCATTTTTGCGAATTTGAAGCTCAAATACTCACTACTTCAATGAAATCACACGTTTTCGCAGTAGAATAGTGATGCAGAACAAAAAGTTGGGTCGGACAATATCTTTGTTTGGTGAAAAAAGCTTGTTTGGGGCCAATTTGAGACATTTTTGCGTTTCCAGGTCCTTTCTGTGAAATGCAGCGTTTTGCGACTTTGAAGCTAAAATACTCACTATTTCAATAAAATCATGCGTTTTCGCTTCAGAATAGTGATGCAGAACAAAAAGTTGATTCGGACAATGCTTTTGTTTGGGGAAAAGGGCTTGTTTTAGGCCAATTTGAGATATTTTTGCATGTACAAGTCCTTTCTGTGAAATGCAGCGTTTTCGCTTCAGAATATTGATGCAGACCAAAAGTTGAGTTGCACAATGATTTTGTTTGGTTAAAAATGCTTGTTTTAGGCCAATTTTGAGACATTTTTGTATTTACAAGTCCTTTCTGTGAAATGCAGCGTTTTGCAAATTTGAAGCTAAAATACTCACTAATTCAATGAAATCACACGTTTTCGCTTCAGAATAGTGATGCAGAACACAGAGTTGAGTCAGACAATGCTTTCGTTTGGTTTAAAAAGCTTGTTTTCGGGTAATTTGAGCATTTTTGCGAATTTGAAGCTCAAATACTCACTACTTCAATGAAATCACACGTTTTCGCAGTAGAATAGTGATGCAGAACAAAAAGTTGATTCGGACAAAGCTTTTGTTTGGTGAAAAGGGCTTGAGTTAGGCCAATTTGAGACATTTTTGCGTTTACAAGTCCTTTCTGTGAAATGCAGCATTTTGCGAAATTGAAGTGAAAACACTCACTACTTCAATGAAATCACACGTTTTCGCTTCAGAATAGTGATGCAGAACAAAAAGTTGAGTCAGAAAATGCTTTTGTTTGGTTTAAAAAGCTTGTTTTAGGGTAATTTGAAGTTAAAATACTCACTATTTCAATGAAATCACACGTTTTCGCTTCAGAATAGTGATGCAGAACAAAAAGTTGAGTCAGACAATGCTTTTGTTTGGTTTAAAAGGCTTGATTTAGGGTAATTTGAGCATTTTTGCGAATTTCAAGCTAAAATACTCACTATTTCAATGAAATAACACGTTTTCGCTTCAGAATAGTGATGCAGAACAAAAAGTTGAGTCAGACAATGCTTTCGTTTGGTTTTAAAAGCTTGTTTTTGGGTAATTTGAGCATTTTTGCGAATTTGAAGCTCAAATACTCAATACTTCAATGAAATCACACGTTTTCGCTGTAGAATAGTGATGCAGAACAAAAAGTTGGGTCGGACAATGTCTTTGTTTGGTGCAAAAAGCTTGCTTTCGGCCAATTTGAGACATTTATGCGTTTGCAAGTCCTTTCTGTGAAATGCAGCGTTTTGCGACTTTGAAGCTAAAATACTCACTACGTCAATAAAATCACGCGTTTTCGCTTCAGAATAGTGATGCAGAACAAGAAGTTGAGACGAACAATGCTTTTGTTTGGTGAAAATAGCTTGTTTTAGGCCAATTTGAGATATTTTTGTGTTTACAAGTCCTTTCTGTGAAAGGCAGCGTTTTTGCTTCAGAATATTGATGCAGAACAAAAGGTTGAGTCGCACAATGCTTTTGTTTGGTGAAAAAAGCTTGTTTTAGGCCAATTTGAGATATTTTTGTGTTTACAAGTCCTTTCTATAAAATGCAGCGTTTTGCGACTTTGAAACTAAAATACTCACAATTTCAATAAAATCACACGTTTTCGCTTCAGAATAGTGATGCAGAACAAAAAGTTGTCAGACAATGCCTTTGTTTGGTGAAAAAGCTTCTTTTAGGCCAATTTGAGACATTTTTGATGCATAGTGAGGCAGAACAAGAAGTTGAGACGGACAATGCTTTTGCTTGGTGAATAAAGCTTGTTTTAGACCAATTTGAAACATTTTTGTGTTTACAAGTCCTTTCTGTGAAATGCAGCGTTTTGCGACTTTGAAGCTAAAATACTCACTATTTCAATAAAATCACACGTTTTCGCTCCAGAATAGTGATGCAGAACAAAAAGTTGAGTCAGACAATGCCTTTGTTTGGTTTAAATAGCTTGTTTTAGGGTAATTTGAGCAATTTTGCGAATTTGAAGCTCAAATTCTCACTACTTCAATGAAATCACAAGTTTTCGCAGTAGAATAGTGATGCAGAACAAAAAGTTGGGTCGGACAATGTCTTTGTTTGGTGAAAAAAAGCTTGTTTTAGGCCAATTTGAGACATTTTTGCGTTAACAAGTCCTTTCTGTGAAATGCAGCGTTTTGCGACTTTGAAGCTAAAATACTCACAATTTCAATAAAATCACGCATTTTCGCCTCAGATTAGTGATGCAGAACAAAAAGTTGATTCGAACAATGCTTTCGTTTGGTTTAAAAAGCTTGTTTTAGGGTAATTTGAGCATTTTTGCGAATTTGAAACTAAAATACTCACTACTTCAAGGAAATCACACGTTTTCGCTTCAGAATAGTGATGCAGAACAAAAACTTGAGTCAGACAATGCTTTTGTTTGGTTTAAAAAGCTTATTTTAGGATAATTTGAGCATTTTTGCGAATATGAAGCGAAAATACTCACGATTTCAATGAAATGCCACGTTTTCGCATCAGAATAGTGATGCAGAACAAAAAGGTGAGTTGCACAATGCTTTTGTTTGGTGAAAAAATCTTGTTTTAGGCCAATTTTGAGAAATTTTTGAAAATACAAGTCCTTTCTGTGAAATGCAGCGTTTTGCAAATTTGAAGCTAAAATACTCACTAATTCAATGAAATCACACGTTTTCGCTTCAGAATAGTGATGCAGAACAAAGAGTTGAGTCAGACAATGCTTTCGTTTGGTTTAAAAAGCTTGTTTTCGGGTAATTTGAGCATTTTTGCGAATTTGAAGCTCAAATACTCACTACTTCAATGAAATCACAAGTTTTCGCAGTAGAATAGTGATGCAGAACAAAAAGTTGGGTCGGACAATGTCTTTGTTTGGTGAAAAAAAGCTTGTTTTAGGCCAATTTGAGATATTTTTGCGTTTCCAGGTCCTTTCTGTGAAATGCAGCATTTTGCGACTTTGAAGCTAAAATACTCACTATTTCAATAAAATCATGCGTTTTCGCTTCAGAATAGTGATGCAGAACAAAAAGTTGATTCGGACAATGCTTTTGTTTGGGGAAAAGGGCTTGATTTAGGCCAATTTGAGATATTTTTGCATGTACAAGTCCTTTCTGTGAAATGCAGCGTTTTCGCTTCAGAATATTGATGCAGACCAAAAAGTTGAATTGCACAATGCTTTTGTTTGGTGAAAAAAGCTTGTTTTAGGCCAATTTTGAGACATTTTTGTATTTACAAGTCCTTTCTGTGAAATGCAGCGTTTTGCGAATTTGAAGCTAAAATACTCACTAATTCAATGAAATCACACGTTTTCACTTCAGAATAGTGATGCAGAACACAGAGTTGAGTCAGACAATGCTTTCGTTTGGTTTAAAAAGCTTGTTTTCGGGTAATTTGAGCATTTTTGCGAATTTGAAACTAAAATACTCACTACTTCAAGGAAATCACACGTTTTCGCTTCAGAATAGTGATGCAGAACAAAAACTTGAGTCAGACAATGCTTTTGTTTGGTTTAAAAAGCTTATTTTAGGATAATTTGAGCATTTTTGCGAATATGAAGCGAAAATACTCACGATTTCAATGAAATGCCACGTTTTCGCATCAGAATAGTGATGCAGAACAAAAAGGTGAGTTGCACAATGCTTTTGTTTGGTGAAAAAATCTTGTTTTAGGCCAATTTTGAGACATTTTTGTATTTACAAGTCCTTTCTGTGAAATGCAGCGTTTTGCGAATTTGAAGCTAAAATACTCACTAATTCAATGAAATCACACGTTTTCGCTTCAGAATAGTGATGCAGAACAAAGAGTTGAGTCAGACAATGCTTTCGTTTGGTTTAAAAAGCTTGTTTTCGGGTAATTTGAGCATTTTTGTGAATTTGAAGCTCAAATACTCACTACTTCAATGAAATCACACATTTTCGCTGTAGAATAGTGATGCAGAACAAAAAGTTGGGTCGGACAATATCTTTGTTTGGTGAAAAAAAGCTTGTTTTAGGCCAATTTGAGACATTTTTGCGTTTACAAGTCCTTTCTGTGAAATGCAGCGTTTTGCGAATTTGAAGCTAAAATACTCACTATTTCAATAAAAGCATGCGTTTTCGCTTCAGAATAGTGATGCAGAACAAAAAGTTGATTCGGACAATGCTTTTGTTTGGGGAAAAGGGCTTGATTTAGGCCAATTTGAGACATTTTTGCATTTACAAGTCCTTTCTGTGAAATGCAGCGTTTTTGCTTCAGAATATTGATGCAGAACAAAAAGTTGAGTTGCACAATGCTTTTGTTTGGTGAAAAAAGCTTGTTTTAGGCCAATTTTGAGACATTTTTGTATTTACAAGTCCTTTCTGTGAAATGCAGCGTTTTGCGAATTTGAAGCTAAAATACTCACTTATTCAATGAAATCACACGTTTTCACTTCAGAATAGTGATGCAGAACAAAGAGTTGAGTCAGACAATGCTTTCGTTTGGTTTAAAAAGCTTGTTTTCGGGTAATTTGAGCATTTTTGCGAATTTGAAGCTCAAATACTCACTACTTCAATGAAATCACACGTTTTCGCAGTAGAATAGTGATGCAGAACAAAAAGTTGGGTCGGACAATATCTTTGTTTGGTGAAAAAAGCTTGTTTGGGGCCAATTTGAGACATTTTTGCGTTTCCAGGTCCTTTCTGTGAAATGCAGCGTTTTGCGACTTTGAAGCTAAAATACTCACTATTTCAATAAAATCATGCGTTTTCGCTTCAGAATAGTGATGCAGAACAAAAAGTTGATTCGGACAATGCTTTTGTTTGGGGAAAAGGGCTTGTTTTAGGCCAATTTGAGATATTTTTGCATGTACAAGTCCTTTCTGTGAAATGCAGCGTTTTCGCTTCAGAATATTGATGCAGACCAAAAAGTTGAGTTGCACAATGATTTTGTTTGGTGAAAAAAGCTTGTTTTAGGCCAATTTTGAGACATTTTTGTATTTACAAGTCCTTTCTGTGAAATGCAGCGTTTTGCGAATTTGAAGCTAAAATACTCACTAATTCAATGAAATCACACGTTTTCGCTTCAGAATAGTGATGCAGAACACAGAGTTGAGTCAGACAATGCTTTCGTTTGGTTTAAAAAGCTTGTTTTCGGGTAATTTGAGCATTTTTGCGAATTTGAAGCTCAAATACTCACTACTTCAATGAAATCACACGTTTTCGCAGTAGAATAGTGATGCAGAACAAAAAGTTGATTCGGACAAAGCTTTTGTTTGGTGAAAAGGGCTTGAGTTAGGCCAATTTGAGACATTTTTGCGTTTACAAGTCCTTTCTGTGAAATGCAGCATTTTGCGAAATTGAAGTGAAAACGCTCACTACTTCAATGAAATCACACGTTTTCGCTTCAGAATAGTGATGCAGAACAAAAAGTTGAGTCAGAAAATGCTTTTGTTTGGTTTAAAAAGCTTGTTTTAGGTTAATTTGAAGTTAAAATACTCACTATTTCAATGAAATCACACGTTTTCGCTTCAGAATAGTGATGCAGAACAAAAAGTTGAGTCAGACAATGCTTTTGTTTGGTTTAAAAGGCTTGATTTAGGGTAATTTGAGCATTTTTGCGAATTTCAAGCTAAAATACTCACTATTTCAATGAAATAACACGTTTTCGCTTCAGAATAGTGATGCAGAACAAAAAGTTGAGTCAGACAATGCTTTCGTTTGGTTTTAAAAGCTTGTTTTCGGGTAATTTGAGCATTTTTGCGAATTTGAAGCTCAAATACTCAATACTTCAATGAAATCACACGTTTTCGCTGTAGAATAGTGATGCAGAACAAAAAGTTGGGTCGGACAATGTCTTTGTTTGGTGCAAAAAGCTTGCTTTCGGCCAATTTGAGACATTTATGCGTTTGCAAGTCCTTTCTGTGAAATGCAGCGTTTTGCGACTTTGAAGCTAAAATACTCACTACGTCAATAAAATCACGCGTTTTCGCTTCAGAATAGTGATGCAGAACAAGAAGTTGAGACGAACAATGCTTTTGTTTGGTGAAAAAAGCTTGTTTTATGCCAATTTGAAATATTTTTGTGTTTACAAGTCCTTTCTGTGAAAGGCAGCGTTTTTGCTTCAGAATATTGATGCAGAACAAAAGGTTGAGTCGCACAATGCTTTTGTTTGGTGAAAAAAGCTTGTTTTCTGCCAATTTGACATATTTTTGTGTTTACAAGTCCTTTCTATAAAATGCAGCGTTTTGCGACTTTGAAACTAAAATACTCACAATTTCAATAAAATCACACATTTTCGCTTCAGAATAGTGATGCAGAACAAAAAGTTGTCAGACAATGCCTTTGTTTGGTGAAAAAAGCTTCTTTTAGGCCAATTTGAGACATTTTTGATGCATAGTGAGGCAGAACAAGAAGTTGAGACGGACAATGCTTTTGCTTGGTGAATAAAGCTTGTTTTAGACCAATTTGAAACATTTTTGTGTTTACAAGTCCTTTCTGTGAAATGCAGCGTTTTGCGACTTTGAAGCTAAAATACTCACTATTTCAATAAAATCACACGTTTTCGCTCCAGAATAGTGATGCAGAACAAAAAGTTGATTCGGACAATGCTTTTGTTTGGTTTAAATAGCTTGTTTTAGGGTAATTTGAGCAATTTTGCGAATTTGAAGCTCAAATACTCACTACTTCAATGAAATCACAAGTTTTCGCAGTAGAATAGTGATGCAGAACAAAAAGTTGGGTCGGACAATATCTTTGTTTGGTGAAAAAAAGCTTGTTTTCGGCCAATTTGAAACATTTTTGTGTTTACAAGTCCTTTCTGTGAAATGCAGCGTTTTGCGACTTTGAAGCTAAAATACTCACTATTTCAATAAAATCACACGTTTTCGCTCCAGAATAGTGATGCAGAACAAAAAGTTGATTCGGACAATGCTTTTGTTTGGGGAAAAGGGCTTGTTTTAGGCCAATTTGAGATATTTTTGCATGTACAAGTCCTTTCTGTGAAATGCAGCGTTTTCGCTTCAGAATATTGATGCAGACCAAAAAGTTGAGTTGCACAATGATTTTGTTTGGTGAAAAAAGCTTGTTTTAGGCCAATTTTGAGACATTTTTGTATTTACAAGTCCTTTCTGTGAAATGCAGCGTTTTGCGAATTTGAAGCTAAAATACTCACTAATTCAATGAAATCACACGTTTTCGCTTCAGAATTGTGATGCAGAACAAAAAGTTGATTCGGACAAAGCTTTTGTTTGGTGAAAAGGGCTTGAGTTTGGCCAATTTGAGACATTTTTGCGTTTACAAGTCCTTTCTGTGAAATGCAGCATTTTGCGAAATTGAAGTGAAAACACTCACTACTTCAATGAAATCACACGTTTTCGCTTCAGAATAGTGATGCAGAACAAAAAGTTGAGTCAGAAAATGCTTTTGTTTGGTTTAAAAAGCTTGTTTTAGGGTAATTTGAAGTTAAAATACTCACTATTTCAATGAAATCACACGTTTTCGCTTCAGAATAGTGATGCAGAACAAAAAGTTGAGTCAGACCATGCTTTTGTTTGGTTTAAAAGGCTTGATTTAGGGTAATTTGAGCATTTTTGCGAATTTCAAGCTAAAATACTCACTATTTCAATGAAATAACACGTTTTCGCTTCAGAATAGTGATGCAGAACAAAAAGTTGAGTCAGACAATGCTTTCGTTTGGTTTTAAAAGCTTGTTTTCGGGTAATTTGAGCATTTTTGCGAATTTGAAGCTCAAATACTCAATACTTCAATGAAATCACACGTTTTCGCTGTAGAATAGTGATGCAGAACAAAAAGTTGGGTCGGACAATGTCTTTGTTTGGTGCAAAAAGCTTGCTTTCGGCCAATTTGAGACATTTATGCGTTTGCAAGTCCTTTCTGTGAAATGCAGCGTTTTGCGACTTTGAAGCTAAAATACTCACTACGTCAATAAAATCACGCGTTTTCGCTTCAGAATAGTGATGCAGAACAAGAAGTTGAGACGAACAATGCTTTTGTTTGGTGAAAATAGCTTGTTTTAGGCCAATTTGAGATATTTTTGTGTTTACAAGTCCTTTCTGTGAAAGGCAGCGTTTTTGCTTCAGAATATTGATGCAGAACAAAAGGTTGAGTCGCACAATGCTTTTGTTTGGTGAAAAAGCTTGTTTTAGGCCAATTTGAGATATTTTTGTGTTTACAAGTCCTTTCTATAAAATGCAGCGTTTTGCGACTTTGAAACTAAAATACTCACAATTTCAATAAAATCACACGTTTTCGCTTCAGAATAGTGATGCAGAACAAAAAGTTGTCAGACAATGCCTTTGTTTGGTGAAAAAGCTTCTTTTAGGCCAATTTGAGACATTTTTGATGCATAGTGAGGCAGAACAAGAAGTTGAGACGGACAATGCTTTTGCTTGGTGAATAAAGCTTGTTTTAGACCAATTTGAAACATTTTTGTGTTTACAAGTCCTTTCTGTGAAATGCAGCGTTTTGCGACTTTGAAGCTAAAATACTCACTATTTCAATAAAATCACACGTTTTCGCTCCAGAATAGTGATGCAGAACAAAAAGTTGAGTCAGTCAATGCCTTTGTTTGGTTTAAATAGCTTGTTTTAGGGTAATTTGAGCAATTTTGCGAATTTGAAGCTCAAATACTCACTACTTCAATGAAATCACAAGTTTTCGCAGTAGAATAGTGATGCAGAACAAAAAGTTGGGTCGGACAATGTCTTTGTTTGGTGAAAAAAAGCTTGTTTTAGGCCAATTTGAGACATTTTTGCGTTAACAAGTCCTTTCTGTGAAATGCAGCGTTTTGCGACTTTGAAGCTAAAATACTCACAATTTCAATAAAATCACGCATTTTCGCCTCAGATTAGTGATGCAGAACAAAAAGTTGATTCGAACAATGCTTTCGTTTGGTTTAAAAAGCTTGTTTTAGGGTAATTTGAGCATTTTTGCGAATTTGAAACTAAAATACTCACTACTTCAAGGAAATCACACGTTTTCGCTTCAGAATAGTGATGCAGAACAAAAACTTGAGTCAGACAATGCTTTTGTTTGGTTTAAAAAGCTTATTTTAGGATAATTTGAGCATTTTTGCGAATATGAAGCGAAAATACTCACGATTTCAATGAAATGCCACGTTTTCGCATCAGAATAGTGATGCAGAACAAAAAGGTGAGTTGCACAATGCTTTTGTTTGGTGAAAAATCTTGTTTTAGGCCAATTTTGAGAAATTTTTGAAAATACAAGTCCTTTCTGTGAAATGCAGCGTTTTGCAAATTTGAAGCTAAAATACTCACTAATTCAATGAAATCACACGTTTTCGCTTCAGAATAGTGATGCAGAACAAAGAGTTGAGTCAGACAATGCTTTCGTTTGGTTTAAAAAGCTTGTTTTCGGGTAATTTGAGCATTTTTGCGAATTTGAAGCTCAAATACTCACTACTTCAATGAAATCACAAGTTTTCGCAGTAGAATAGTGATGCAGAACAAAAAGTTGGGTCGGACAATGTCTTTGTTTGGTGAAAAAAAGCTTGTTTTAGGCCAATTTGAGATATTTTTGCGTTTCCAGGTCCTTTCTGTGAAATGCAGCATTTTGCGACTTTGAAGCTAAAATACTCACTATTTCAATAAAATCATGCGTTTTCGCTTCAGAATAGTGATGCAGAACAAAAAGTTGATTCGGACAATGCTTTTGTTTGGGGAAAAGGGCTTGATTTAGGCCAATTTGAGATATTTTTGCATGTACAAGTCCTTTCTGTGAAATGCAGCGTTTTCGCTTCAGAATATTGATGCAGACCAAAAAGTTGAATTGCACAATGCTTTTGTTTGGTGAAAAAAGCTTGTTTTAGGCCAATTTTGAGACATTTTTGTATTTACAAGTCCTTTCTGTGAAATGCAGCGTTTTGCGAATTTAAAGCTAAAATACTCACTAATTCAATGAAATCACACGTTTTCACTTCAGAATAGTGATGCAGAACACAGAGTTGAGTCAGACAATGCTTTCGTTTGGTTTAAAAAGCTTGTTTTCGGGTAATTTGAGCATTTTTGCGAATTTGAAACTAAAATACTCACTACTTCAAGGAAATCACACGTTTTCGCTTCAGAATAGTGATGCAGAACAAAAACTTGAGTCAGACAATGCTTTTGTTTGGTTTAAAAAGCTTATTTTAGGATAATTTGAGCATTTTTGCGAATATGAAGCGAAAATACTCACGATTTCAATGAAATGCCACGTTTTCGCATCAGAATAGTGATGCAGAACAAAAAGGTGAGTTGCACAATGCTTTTGTTTGGTGAAAAAATCTTGTTTTAGGCCAATTTTGAGACATTTTTGTATTTACAAGTCCTTTCTGTGAAATGCAGCGTTTTGCGAATTTGAAGCTAAAATACTCACTAATTCAATGAAATCACACGTTTTCGCTTCAGAATAGTGATGCAGAACAAAGAGTTGAGTCAGACAATGCTTTCGTTTGGTTTAAAAAGCTTGTTTTCGGGTAATTTGAGCATTTTTGTGAATTTGAAGCTCAAATACTCACTACTTCAATGAAATCACACATTTTCGCTGTGGAATAGTGATGCAGAACAAAAAGTTGGGTCGGACAATATCTTTGTTTGGTGAAAAAAGCTTGTTTTAGGCCAATTTGAGACATTTTTGCGTTTACAAGTCCTTTCTGTGAAATGCAGCGTTTTGCGAATTTGAAGCTAAAATACTCACTATTTCAATAAAAGCATGCGTTTTCGCTTCAGAATAGTGATGCAGAACAAAAAGTTGATTCGGACAATGCTTTTGTTTGGGGAAAAGGGCTTGATTTAGGCCAATTTGAGACATTTTTGCATTTACAAGTCCTTTCTGTGAAATGCAGCGTTTTCGCTTCAGAATATTGATGCAGAACAAAAAGTTGAGTTGCACAATGCTTTTGTTTGGTGAAAAAAGCTTGTTTTAGGACAATTTTGAGACATTTTTGTATTTACAAGTCCTTTCTGTGAAATGCAGCGTTTTGCGAATTTGAAGCTAAAATACTCACTTATTCAATGAAATCACACGTTTTCACTTCAGAATAGTGATGCAGAACAAAGAGTTGAGTCAGACAATGCTTTCGTTTGGTTTAAAAAGCTTGTTTTCGGGTAATTTGAGCATTTTTGCGAATTTGAAGCTCAAATACTCACTACTTCAATGAAATCACACGTTTTCGCAGTAGAATAGTGATGCAGAACAAAAAGTTGGGTCGGACAATATCTTTGTTTGGTGAAAAAAGCTTGTTTGGGGCCAATTTGAGACATTTTTGCGTTTCCAGGTCCTTTCTGTGAAATGCAGCGTTTTGCGACTTTGAAGCTAAAATACTCACTATTTCAATAAAATCATGCGTTTTCGCTTCAGAATAGTGATGCAGAACAAAAAGTTGATTCGGACAATGCTTTTGTTTGGGGAAAAGGGCTTGATTTAGGCCAATTTGAGATATTTTTGCATGTACAAGTCCTTTCTGTGAAATGCAGCGTTTTCGCTTCAGAATATTGATGCAGACTAAAAAGTTGAGTTGCACAATGCTTTTGTTTGGTGAAAAAAGCTTGTTTTAGGCCAATTTTGAGACATTTTTGTATTTACAAGTCCTTTCTGTGAAATGCAGCGTTTTGCGAATTTGAAGCTAAAATACTCACTAATTCAATGAAATCACACGTTTTCGCTTCAGAATAGTGATGCAGAACACAGAGTTGAGTCAGACAATGCTTTCGTTTGGTTTAAAAAGCTTGTTTTCGGGTAATTTGAGCATTTTTGCGAATTTGAAGCTCAAATACTCACTACTTCAATGAAATCACACGTTTTCGCAGTAGAATAGTGATGCAGAACAAAAAGTTGATTCGGACAAAGCTTTTGTTTGGTGAAAAGGGCTTGAGTTAGGCCAATTTGAGACATTTTTGCGTTTACAAGTCCTTTCTGTGAAATGCAGCATTTTGCGAAATTGAAGTGAAAACGCTCACTACTTCAATGAAATCACACGTTTTCGCTTCAGAATAGTGATGCAGAACAAAAAGTTGAGTCAGAAAATGCTTTTGTTTGGTTTAAAAAGCTTGTTTTAGGTTAATTTGAAGTTAAAATACTCACTATTTCAATGAAATCACACGTTTTCGCTTCAGAATAGTGATGCAGAACAAAAAGTTGAGTCAGACAATGCTTTTGTTTGGTTTAAAAGGCTTGATTTAGGGTAATTTGAGCATTTTTGCGAATTTCAAGCTAAAATACTCACTATTTCAATGAAATAACACGTTTTCGCTTCAGAATAGTGATGCAGAACAAAAAGTTGAGTCAGACAATGCTTTCGTTTGGTTTTAAAAGCTTGTTTTCGGGTAATTTGAGCATTTTTGCGAATTTGAAGCTCAAATACTCAATACTTCAATGAAATCACACGTTTTCGCTGTAGAATAGTGATGCAGAACAAAAAGTTGGGTCGGACAATGTCTTTGTTTGGTGCAAAAAGCTTGCTTTCGGCCAATTTGAGACATTTATGCGTTTGCAAGTCCTTTCTGTGAAATGCAGCGTTTTGCGACTTTGAAGCTAAAATACTCACTACGTCAATAAAATCACGCGTTTTCGCTTCAGAATAGTGATGCAGAACAAGAAGTTGAGACGAACAATGCTTTTGTTTGGTGAAAATAGCTTGTTTTAGGCCAATTTGAGATATTTTTGTGTTTACAAGTCCTTTCTGTGAAAGGCAGCGTTTTTGCTTCAGAATATTGATGCAGAACAAAAGGTTGAGTCGCACAATGCTTTTGTTTGGTGAAAAAAGCTTGTTTTAGGCCAATTTGAGCTATTTTTGTGTTTACAAGTCCTTTCTATAAAATGCAGCGTTTTGCGACTTTGAAACTAAAATACTCACAATTTCAATAAAATCACACATTTTCGCTTCAGAATAGTGATGCAGAACAAAAAGTTGTCAGACAATGCCTTTGTTTGGTGAAAAAAGCTTCTTTTAGGCCAATTTGAGACATTTTTGATGCATAGTGAGGCAGAACAAGAAGGTGAGATGGAGAATGCTTTTGCTTGGTGAATAAAGCTTGTTTTAGACCAATTTGAAACATTTTTGTGTTTACAAGTCCTTTCTGTGAAATGCAGCGTTTTGCGACTTTGAAGCTAAAATACTCACTATTTCAATAAAATCACACGTTTTCGCTCCAGAATAGTGATGCAGAACAAAAAGTTGAGTCAGTCAATGCCTTTGTTTGGTTTAAATAGCTTGTTTTAGGGTAATTTGAGCAATTTTGCGAATTTGAAGCTCAAATACTCACTACTTCAATGAAATCACAAGTTTTCGCAGTAGAATAGTGATGCAGAACAAAAAGTTGGGTCGGACAATATCTTTGTTTGGTGAAAAAAAGCTTGTTTTCGGCCAATTTGAGACATTTTTGCGTTTCCAGGTCCTTTCTGTGAAATGCAGCGTTTTGCGACTTTGAAGCTAAAATACTCACTATTTCAATAAAATCATGCGTTTTCGCTTCAGAATAGTGATGCAGAACAAAAAGTTGATTCGGACAATGCTTTTGTTTGGGGAAAAGGGCTTGATTTAGGCCAATTTGAGATATTTTTGCATGTACAAGTCCTTTCTGTGAAATGCAGCGTTTTCGCTTCAGAATATTGATGCACACCAAAAAGTTGAGTTGCACAATGCTTTTGTTTGGTGAAAAAAGCTTGTTTTAGGCCAATTTTGAGACATTTTTGTATTTACAAGTCCTTTCTGTGAAATGCAGCGTTTTGCGAATTTGAAGCTAAAATACTCACTAATTCAATGAAATCACACGTTTTCGCTTCAGAATTGTGATGCAGAACAAAAAGTTGATTCGGACAAAGCTTTTGTTTGGTGAAAAGGGCTTGAGTTTGGCCAATTTGAGACATTTTTGCGTTTACAAGTCCTTTCTGTGAAATGCAGCATTTTGCGAAATTGAAGTGAAAACACTCACTACTTCAATGAAATCACACGTTTTCGCTTCAGAATAGTGATGCAGAACAAAAAGTTGAGTCAGAAAATGCTTTTGTTTGGTTTAAAAGCTTGTTTTAGGGTAATTTGAAGTTAAAATACTCACTATTTCAATGAAATCACACGTTTTCGCTTCAGAATAGTGATGCAGAACAAAAAGTTGAGTCAGACAATGCTTTTGTTTGGTTTAAAAGGCTTGATTTAGGGTAATTTGAGCATTTTTGCGAATTTCAAGCTAAAATACTCACTATTTCAATGAAATAACACGTTTTCGCTTCAGAATAGTGATGCAGAACAAAAAGTTGAGTCAGACAATGCTTTCGTTTGGTTTTAAAAGCTTGTTTTCGGGTAATTTGAGCATTTTTGCGAATTTGAAGCTCAAATACTCAATACTTCAATGAAATCACACGTTTTCGCTGTAGAATAGTGATGCAGAACAAAAAGTTGGGTCGGACAATGTCTTTGTTTGGTGCAAAAAGCTTGCTTTCGGCCAATTTGAGACATTTATGCGTTTGCAAGTCCTTTCTGTGAAATGCAGCGTTTTGCGACTTTGAAGCTAAAATACTCACTACGTCAATAAAATCACGCGTTTTCGCTTCAGAATAGTGATGCAGAACAAGAAGTTGAGTCAGAAAATGCTTTTGTTTGGTGAAAATAGCTTGTTTTAGGCCAATTTGAGATATTTTTGTGTTTACAAGTCCTTTCTGTGAAAGGCAGCGTTTTTGCTTCAGAATATTGATGCAGAACAAAAGGTTGAGTCGCACAATGCTTTTGTTTGGTGAAAAAAGCTTGTTTTAGGCCAATTTGAGATATTTTTGTGTTTACAAGTCCTTTCTATAAAATGCAGCGTTTTGCGACTTTGAAACTAAAATACTCACAATTTCAATAAAATCACACGTTTTCGCTTCAGAATAGTGATGCAGAACAAAAAGTTGTCAGACAATGCCTTTGTTTGGTGAAAAAAGCTTCTTTTAGGCCAATTTGAGACATTTTTGATGCATAGTGAGGCAGAACAAGAAGTTGAGACGGACAATGCTTTTGCTTGGTGAATAAAGCTTGTTTTAGACCAATTTGAAACATTTTTGTGTTTACAAGTCCTTTCTGTGAAATGCAGCGTTTTGCGACTTTGAAGCTAAAATACTCACTAATTCAATGAAATCACACGTTTTCGCTCCAGAATAGTGATGCAGAACAAAAAGTTGAGTCAGTCAATGCCTTTGTTTGGTTTAAATATCTTGTTTTAGGGTAATTTGAGCAATTTTGCGAATTTGAAGCTCAAATACTCACTACTTCAATGAAATAACAAGTTTTCGCAGTAGAATAGTGATGCAGAACAAAAAGTTGGGTCGGACAATGTCTTTGTTTGGTGAAAAAAAGCTTGTTTTAGGCCAATTTGAGACATTTTTGCGTTAACAAGTACTTTCTGTGAAATGCAGCGTTTTGCGACTTTGAAGCTAAAATACTCACTATTTCAATAAAATCACACGTTTTCGATCCAGAATAGTGATTCAGAACAAAAAGTTGTCAGACAATGCCTTTGTTTGGTGAAAAAAGCTTCTTTTAGGCCAATTTGAGACATTTTTGATGCATAGTGAGGCAGAACAAGAAGTTGAGACGGACAATGCTTTTGCTTGGTGAATAAAGCTTGTTTTAGACCAATTTGAAACATTTTTGTGTTTACAAGTCCTTTCTGTGAAATGCAGCGTTTTGCGACTTTGAAGCTAAAATACTCACTATTTCAATAAAATCACACGTTTTCGCTCCAGAATAGTGATGCAGAACAAAAAGTTGAGTCAGTCAATGCCTTTGTTTGGTTTAAATAGCTTGTTTTAGGGTAATTTGAGCAATTTTACGAATTTCAAGCTCAAATACTCACTACTTCAATGAAATCACAAGTTTTCGCAGTAGAATAGTGATGCAGAACAAAAAGTTGGGTCGGACAATGTCTTTGTTTGGTGAAAAAAAGCTTGTTTTAGGCCAATTTGAGACATTTTTGCGTTAAGTCCTTTCTGTGAAATGCAGCGTTTTGCGACTTTGAAGCTAAAATACTCACAATTTCAATAAAATCATGCATTTTCGCCTCAGAATAGTGATGCAGAACAAAAAGTTGATTCGAACAATGCTTTCGTTTGGTTTTAAAAGCTTGTTTTAGGGTAATTTGAGCATTTTTACGAATCTGAAGCTAAAATACTCACTATTTCAATGAAATCACACGTTTTCGCTCCAGAATAGTGATGCAGAACAAAAAGTTGGGTCGGACAATGTCTTTGTTTGGTGAAAAAAAGCTTGTTGAGGGTAATTTGAGCATTTTTGCGAATTTGAAACTAAAATACTCACTACTTCAAGGAAATCACACGTTTTCGCTTCAGAATAGTGATGCAGAACAAAAACTTGAGTCAGACAATGTCTTTGTTTGGTTTTAAAAGCTTATTTTAGTATAATTTGAGCATTTTTGCGAATATGAAGCGAAAATACTCACGATTTCAATGAAATGCCACGTTTTCGCATCAGAATAGTGATGCAGAACAAAAAGGTGAGTTGCAAAATGCTTTTGTTTGGTGAAAAAATCTTGTTTTAGGCCAATTTTGAGACATTTTTGTATTTACAAGTCCTTTCTGTGAAATGCAGCGTTTTGCGAATTTGAAGCTAAAATACTCACTAATTCAATGAAATCACACGTTTTCGCTTCAGAATAGTGATGCAGAACAAAGAGTTGAGTCAGACAATGCTTTCGTTTGGTTTAAAAAGCTTGTTTTCGGGTAATTTGAGCATTTTTGTGAATTTGAAGCTCAAATACTCACTACTTCAATGAAATCACACATTTTCGCTGTAGAATAGTGATGCAGAACAAAAAGTTGGGTCGGACAATATCTTTGTTTGGTGAAAAAAAGCTTGTTTTAGGCCAATTTGAGACATTTTTGCGTTTACAAGTCCTTTCTGTGAAATGCAGCGTTTTGCGAATTTGAAGCTAAAATACTCACTATTTCAATAAAATCATGCGTTTTCGCTTCAGAATAGTGATGCAGAACAAAAAGTTGATTCGGACAATGCTTTTGTTTGGGGAAAAGGGCTTGATTTAGGCCAATTTGAGACATTTTTGCATTTACAAGTCCTTTCTGTGAAATGCAGCGTTTTCGCTTCAGAATATTGATGCAGAACAAAAAGTTGAGTTGCACAATGCTTTTGTTTGGTGAAAAAAGCTTGTTTTAGGCCAATTTTGAGACATTTTTGTATTTACAAGTCCTTTCTGTGAAATGCAGCGTTTTGCGAATTTGAAGCTAAAATACTCACTTATTCAATGAAATCACACGTTTTCGCTTCAGAATAGTGATGCAGAACAAAAAGTTGGGTCGGACAATATCTTTGTTTGGTGAAAAAAAGCTTGTTTTAGGCCAATTTGAGACATTTTTGCGTTTCCAGGTCCTTTCTGTGAAATGCAGCGTTTTGCGACTTTGAAGCTAAAATACTCACTATTTCAATAAAATCATGCGTTTTCGCTTCAGAATAGTGATGCAGAACAAAAAGTTGATTCGGACAATGCTTTTGTTTGGGGAAAAGGGCTTGATTTAGGCCAATTTGAGATATTTTTGCATGTCCAAGTCCTTTCTGTGAAATGCAGCGTTTTCGCTTCAGAATATTGATGCAGACCAAAAAGTTGAATTGCACAATGCTTTTGTTTGGTGAAAAAAGCTTGTTTTAGGCCAATTTTGAGACATTTTTGTATTTACAAGTCCTTTCTGTGAAATGCAGCGTTTTGCGAATTTGAAGCTAAAATACTCACTAATTCAATGAAATCACACGTTTTCGCTTCAGAATAGTGATGCAGAACACAGAGTTGAGTCAGACAATGCTTTCGTTTGGTTTAAAAAGCTTGTTTTCGGGTAATTTGAGCATTTTTGCGAATTTGAAGCTCAAATACTCACTACTTCAATGAAATCACACGTTTTCGCAGTAGAATAGTGATGCAGAACAAAAAGTTGGGTCGGACAATGTCTTTGTTTGGTGAAAAAAAGCTTGTTTTAGGCAAATTTGAGACATTTTTGCGTTTCCAATTCCTTTCTGTGAAATGCAGCGTATTGCGACTTTGAACCTAAAATACTCACTATTTCAATAAAATCATGCGTTTTCGCTTCAGAATAGTGATGCAGAACAAAAAGTTGATTCGGACAAAGCTTTTGTTTGGTGAAAAGGGCTTGAGTTAGGCCAATTTGAGACATTTTTGCGTTTACAAGTCCTTTCTGTGAAATGCAGCATTTTGCGAAATTGAAGTGAAAACACTCACTACTTCAATGAAATCACACGTTTTCGCTTCAGAATAGTGATGCAGAACAAAAAGTTGAGTCAGTCAATGCCTTTGTTTGGTTTAAATATCTTGTTTTAGGGTAATTTGAGCAATTTTGCGAATTTGAAGCTCAAATACTCACTACTTCAATGAAATCACAAGTTTTCGCAGTAGAATAGTGATGCAGAACAAAAAGTTGGGTCGGACAATGTCTTTGTTTGGTGAAAAAAAGCTTGTTTTAGGCCAATTTGAGACATTTTTGCGTTAACAAGTCCTTTCTGTGAAATGCAGCGTTTTGCGACTTTGAAGCTAAAATACTCACAATTTCAATAAAATCACGCATTTTCGCCTCAGAATAGTGATGCAGAACAAAAAGTTGATTCGAACAATGCTTTCGTTTGGTTTTAAAAGCTTGTTTTAGGGTAATTTGAGCATTTTTGCGAATCTGAAGCTAAAATACTCACTATTTCAATGAAATCACACGTTTTCGCTCCAGAATAGTGATGCAGAACAAAAAGTTGGGTCGGACAATGTCTTTGTTTGGTGAAAAAAAGCTTGTTGAGGGTAATTTGAGCATTTTTGCGAATTTGAAACTAAAATACTCACTACTTCAAGGAAATCACACGTTTTCGCTTCAGAATAGTGATGCAGAACAAAAACTTGAGTCAGACAATGCTTTTGTTTGGTTTAAAAAGCTTATTTTAGTATAATTTGAGCATTTTTGTGAATATGAAGCGAAAATACTCACGATTTCAATGAAATGCCACATTTTCGCATCAGAATAGTGATGCAGAACAAAAAGGTGAGTTTCACAATGCTTTTGTTTGGTGAAAAAATCTTGTTTTAGGCCAATTTTGAGACATTTTTGTATTTACAAGTCCTTTCTGTGAAATGCAGCGTTTTGCGAATTTGAAGCTAAAATACTCACTAATTCAATGAAATCACACGTTTTCGCTTCAGAATAGTGATGCAGATCAAAGAGTTGAGTCAGACAATGCTTTCGTTTGGTTTAAAAAGCTTGTTTTCGGGTAATTTGAGCATTTTTGAGAATTTGAAGCTCAAATACTCACTACTTCAATGAAATCACACGTTTTCGCAGTAGAATAGTGATGCAGAACAAAAAGTTGGGTCGGACAATGTCTTTGTTTGGTGAAAAAAAGCTTGTTTTAGGCCAATTTGAGACATTTTTGCGTTTCCAATTCCTTTCTGTGAAATGCAGCGTATTGCGACTTTGAACCTAAAATACTCATTATTTCAATAAAATCATGCGTTTTTGCTTCAGAATAGTGATGCAGAACAAAAAGTTGATTCGGACAAAGCTTTTGTTTGGTGAAAAGGGCTTGAGTTAGGCCAATTTGAGACATTTTTGCGTTTACAAGTCCTTTCTGTGAAATGCAGCATTTTGCGAAATTGAAGTGAAAACACTCACTACTTCAATGAAATCACACGTTTTCGCTTCAGAATAGTGATGCAGAACAAAAAGTTGAGTCAGAAAATGCTTTTGTTTGGTTTAAAAAGCTTGTTTTAGGGTAATTTGAAGCTAAAATACTCACTAATTCAATGAAATCACACGTTTTCGCTTCAGAATAGTGATGCAGAACAAAAAGTTGAGTCAGACAATGCTTTTGTTTGGTTTAAAAGGCTTGTTTTAGGGTAATTTGAGCATTTTTGCGAATTTCAAGCTAAAATACTCACTATTTCAATGAAATAACACGTTTTCGCTTCAGAATAGTGAGGCAGAACAAAAAGTTGAGTCAGACAATGCTTTCGTTTGGTTTTAAAAGCTTGTTTTCGGGTAATTTGAGCATTTTTGCGAATTTGAAGCTCAAATACTCAATACTTCAATGAAATCACACGTTTTCGCTGTAGAATAGTGATGCAGAACAAAAAGTTGGGTCGGACAATGTCTTTGTTTGGTGCAAAAAGCTTGCTTTCGGCCAATTTGAGACATTTATGCGTTTGCAAGTCCTTTCTGTGAAATGCAGCGTTTTGCGACTTTGAAGCTAAAATACTCACTATTTCAATAAAATCATGCGTTTTCGCTTCAGAATAGTGATGCAGAACAAAAAGTTGATTCGGACAATGCTTTTGTTTGGGGAAAAGGGCTTGATTTAGGCCAATTTGAGATATTTTTGCATGTCCAAGTCCTTTCTGTGAAATGCAGCGTTTTCGCTTCAGAATATTGATGCAGACCAAAAAGTTGAGACGGACAATGCTTTTGCTTGGTGAATAAAGCTTTTTTTCGGCCAATTTTGAGACATTTTTGTATTTACAAGTCCTTTCTGTGAAATGCAGCGTTTTGCGAATTTGAAGCTAAAATACTCACTAATTCAATGAAATCACACGTTTTCGCTTCAGAATAGTGATGCAGAACACAGAGTTGAGTCAGACAATGCTTTCGTTTGGTTTACAAAGCTTGTTTTCGGGTAATTTGAGCATTTTTGCGAATTTGAAGCTCAAATACTCACTACTTCAATGAAATCACACGTTTTCGCAGTAGAATAGTGATGCAGAACAAAAAGTTGGGTCGGAAAATGCTTTTGCTTGGTGAATAAAGCTTGTTTTAGACCAATTTGAAACATTTTTGTGTTTACAAGTCCTTTCTGTGAAATGCAGCGTATTGCGACTTTGAACCTAAAATACTCACTATTTCAATAAAATCATGCGTTTTCGCTTCAGAATAGTGATGCAGAACAAAAAGTTGAGTCAGTCAATGCCTTTGTTTGGTTTAAATATCTTGTTTTAGGGTAATTTGAGCAATTTTGCGAATTTGAAGCTCAAATACTCACTACTTCAATGAAATCACAAGTTTTCGCAGTAGAATAGTGATGCAGAACAAAAAGTTGGGTCGGACAATGTCTTTGTTTGGTGAAAAAAAGCTTGTTTTAGGCCAATTTGAGACATTTTTGCGTTAACAAGTCCTTTCTGTGAAATGCAGCGTTTTGCGACTTTGAAGCTAAAATACTCACAATTTCAATAAAATCACGCATTTTCGCCTCAGAATAGTGATGCAGAACAAAAAGTTGATTCGAACAATGCTTTCGTTTGGTTTTAAAAGCTTGTTTTAGGGTAATTTGAGCATTTTTGCGAATCTGAAGCTAAAATACTCACTATTTCAATGAAATCACACGTTTTCGCTCCAGAATAGTGATGCAGAACAAAAAGTTGGGTCGGACAATGTCTTTGTTTGGTGAAAAAAAGCTTGTTGAGGGTAATTTGAGCATTTTTGCGAATTTGAAACTAAAATACTCACTACTTCAAGGAAATCACACGTTTTCGCTTCAGAATAGTGATGCAGAACAAAAACTTGAGTCAGACAATGCTTTTGTTTGGTTTAAAAAGCTTATTTTAGTATAATTTGAGCATTTTTGTGAATATGAAGCGAAAATACTCACGATTTCAATGAAATGCCACATTTTCGCATCAGAATAGTGATGCAGAACAAAAAGGTGAGTTGCACAATGCTTTTGTTTGGTGAAAAAATCTTGTTTTAGGCCAATTTTGAGACATTTTTGTATTTACAAGTCCTTTCTGTGAAATGCAGCGTTTTGCGAATTTGAAGCTAAAATACTCACTAATTCAATGAAATCACACGTTTTCGCTTCAGAATAGTGATGCAGAACAAAGAGTTGAGTCAGACAATGCTTTCGTTTGGTTTAAAAAGCTTGTTTTCGGGTAATTTGAGCATTTTTGAGAATTTGAAGCTCAAATACTCACTACTTCAATGAAATCACACGTTTTCGCAGTAGAATAGTGATGCAGAACAAAAAGTTGGGTCGGACAATGTCTTTGTTTGGTGAAAAAAAGCTTGTTTTAGGCCAATTTGAGACATTTTTGCGTTTCCAATTCCTTTCTGTGAAATGCAGCGTATTGCGACTTTGAACCTAAAATACTCATTATTTCAATAAAATCATGCGTTTTTGCTTCAGAATAGTGATGCAGAACAAAAAGTTGATTCGGACAAAGCTTTTGTTTGGTGAAAAGGGCTTGAGTTAGGCCAATTTGAGACATTTTTGCGTTTACAAGTCCTTTCTGTGAAATGCAGCATTTTGCGAAATTGAAGTGAAAACACTCACGACTTCAATGAAATCACACGTTTTCGCTTCAGAATAGTGATGCAGAACAAAAAGTTGAGTCAGAAAATGCTTTTGTTTGGTTTAAAAAGCTTGTTTTAGGGTAATTTGAAGCTAAAATACTCACTAATTCAATGAAATCACACGTTTTCGCTTCAGAATAGTGATGCAGAACAAAAAGTTGAGTCAGACAATGCTTTTGTTTGGTTTAAAAGGCTTGTTTTAGGGTAATTTGAGCATTTTTGCGAATTTCAAGCTAAAATACTCACTATTTCAATGAAATAACACGTTTTCGCTTCAGAATAGTGAGGCAGAACAAAAAGTTGAGTCAGACAATGCTTTCGTTTGGTTTTAAAAGCTTGTTTTCGGGTAATTTGAGCATTTTTGCGAATTTGAAGCTCAAATACTCAATACTTCAATGAAATCACACGTTTTCGCTGTAGAATAGTGATGCAGAACAAAAAGTTGGGTCGGACAATGTCTTTGTTTGGTGCAAAAAGCTTGCTTTCGGCCAATTTGAGACATTTATGCGTTTGCAAGTCCTTTCTGTGAAATGCAGCGTTTTGCGACTTTGAAGCTAAAATACTCACTATTTCAATAAAATCATGCGTTTTCGCTTCAGAATAGTGATGCAGAACAAAAAGTTGATTCGGACAATGCTTTTGTTTGGGGAAAAGGGCTTGATTTAGGCCAATTTGAGATATTTTTGCATGTCCAAGTCCTTTCTGTGAAATGCAGCGTTTTCGCTTCAGAATATTGATGCAGACCAAAAAGTTGAATTGCACAATGCTTTTGTTTGGTGAAAAAAGCTTGTTTTAGGCCAATTTTGAGACATTTTTGTATTTACAAGTCCTTTCTGTGAAATGCAGCGTTTTGCGAATTTGAAGCTAAAATACTCACTAATTCAATGAAATCACACGTTTTCGCTTCAGAATAGTGATGCAGAACACAGAGTTGAGTCAGACAATGCTTTCGTTTGGTTTACAAAGCTTGTTTTCGGGTAATTTGAGCATTTTTGCGAATTTGAAGCTCAAATACTCACTACTTCAATGAAATCACACGTTTTCGCAGTAGAATAGTGATGCAGAACAAAAAGTTGGGTCGGAAAATGTCTTTGTTTGGTGAAAAAAAGCTTGTTTTAGGCAAATTTGAGACATTTTTGCGTTTCCAATTCCTTTCTGTGAAATGCAGCGTATTGCGACTTTGAACCTAAAATACTCACTATTTCAATAAAATCATGCGTTTTCGCTTCAGAATAGTGATGCAGAACAAAAAGTTGATTCGGACAAAGCTTTTGTTTGGTGAAAAGGGCTTGAGTTAGGCCAATTTGAGACATTTTTGCGTTTACAAGTCCTTTCTGTGAAATGCAGCATTTTGCGAAATTGAAGTGAAAACACTCACTACTTCAATGAAATCACACGTTTTCGCTTCAGAATAGTGATGCAGAACAAAAAGTTGAGTCAGACAATGCCTTTGTTTGGTTTAAATAGCTTGTTTTAGGGTAATTTGAGCAATTTTGCGAATTTGAAGCTCAAATTCTCACTACTTCAATGAAATCACAAGTTTTCGCAGTAGAATAGTGATGCAGAACAAAAAGTTGGGTCGGACAATGTCTTTGTTTGGTGAAAAAAAGCTTGTTTTAGGCCAATTTGAGACATTTTTGCGTTAACAAGTCCTTTCTGTGAAATGCAGCGTTTTGCGACTTTGAAGCGAAAATACTCACTATTTCAATGAAATCACACATTTTCGCTTCAGAATAGTGATGCAGAACAAAAAGTTGATTCGAACAATGCTTTCGTTTGGTTTTAAAAGCTTGTTTTAGGGTAATTTGAGCATTTTTACGAATCTGAAGCTAAAATACTCACTATTTCAATGAAATCACACGTTTTCGCTCCAGAATAGTGATGCAGAACAAAAAGTTGGGTCGGACAATGTCTTTGTTTGGTGAAAAAAAGCTTGTTGAGGGTAATTTGAGCATTTTTGCGAATTTGAAACTAAAATACTCACTACTTCAAGGAAATCACACGTTTTCGCTTCAGAATAGTGATGCAGAACAAAAACTTGAGTCAGACAATGCTTTTGTTTGGTTTAAAAGCTTATTTTAGAATAATTTGAGCATTTTTGCGAATATGAAGCGAAAATACTCACGATTTCAATGAAATGCCACATTTTCGCATCAGAATAGTGATGCAGAACAAAAAGGTGAGTTGCACAATGCTTTTGTTTGGTGAAAAAATCTTGTTTTAGGCCAATTTTGAGACATTTTTGTATTTACAAGTCCTTTCTGTGAAATGCAGCGTTTTGCGAATTTGAAGCTAAAATACTCACTAATTCAATGAAATCACACGTTTTCGCTTCAGAATAGTGATGCAGAACAAAGAGTTGAGTCAGACAATGCTTTCGTTTGGTTTAAAAAGCTTGTTTTCGGGTAATTTGAGCATTTTTGTGAATTTGAAGCTCAAATACTCACTACTTCAATGAACTCACACGTTTTCGCTCCAGAATAGTGATGCAGAACAAAAAGTTGTCAGACAATGCCTTTGTTTGGTGAAAAAAGCTTCTTTTAGGCCAATTTGAGACATTTTTGCGTTTACAAGTCCTTTCTGTGAAATGCAGCGTTTTGCGACTTTGAAGCTAAAATACTCACTATTTCAATAAAATCATGCGTTTTCGCTTCAGAATAGTGATGCAGAACAAAAAGTTGATTCGGACAATGCTTTTGTTTGGGGAAAAGGGCTTGTTTTAGGCCAATTTGAGATATTTTTGCATGTACAAGTCCTTTCTGTGAAATGCAGCATTTTGCGAAATTGAAGTGAAAACACTAACTACTTCAATGAAATCACACGTTTTCGCTTCAGAATAGTGATGCAGAACAAAAAGTTGAGTCAGAAAATGCTTTTGTTTGGTTTAAAAAGCTTGTTTTAGGGTAATTTGAAGCTAAAATACTCACTATTTCAATGAAATCACACGTTTTCGCATCAGAATAGTGATGCAGAACAAAAAGTTGAGTCAGACAATGCTTTTGTTTGGTTTAAAAGGCTTGTTTTAGGGTAATTTGAGCATTTTTGCGAATTTCAAGCTAAAATACTCACTATTTCAATGAAATAACACGTTTTCGCTTCAGAATAGTGATGCAGAACAAAAAGTTGAGTCAGACAATGCTTTCGTTTGGTTTTAAAAGCTTGTTTTCGGGTAATTTGAGCATTTTTGCGAATGTGAAGCTCAAATACTCAATACTTCAATGAAATCACACGTTTTCGCTGTAGAATAGTGATGCAGAACAAAAAGTTGGGTCGGACAATGTCTTTGTTTGGTGCAAAAAGCTTGCTTTCGGCCAATTTGAGACATTTATGCGTTTGCAAGTCCTTTCTGTGGAATGCAGCGTTTTGCGACTTTGAAGCTAAAATACTCACTATTTCAATAAAATCATGCGTTTTCGCTTCAGAATAGTGATGCAGAACAAAAAGTTGATTCGGACAAT